>NC_136956.1:8776213-9058220 GCF_032717465.1 Coenobita brevimanus
AAATAATGCAAAGTAAAACCTTAAAAAGAAAGTAAGATGTGGAGTGATTCGACGAGTAGCGTGCAGTGTCATCAGAACTTGTGGGACTAGTAGGAAAATCTGATTCATTTATGGGATGTCCCAAAGCCTCACAACAGTTTCGAACGAGAGAAAAATGGCATAGATATAGGTAGACCTATCATATATAACCTTCCCTGCTGTTCTGCATTTCTTCCTCTTGTCTTTTAACCTGCCTAATAAAGTTGGAAGACGTATTTCAGTCACTATATTTATTATGGTCCTTCCTACGACGGGTAACATGTAACCCGGGACGCCATGTGGGCTCTTGAAAGACCCCAGCTTCATTTTCGGATTTCTGCCATATGCACAAAGTTACAAATGTCATATTTCGTACATATGTTGCCTAGGACACGGCATGTGTAGCCAGTCCACCATATGTTCCTCTTGTGTGTGTGTGTGTGTGTGTGTGTGTGTGTGTGTGTGTGTGTGTGTGTGTGTGTGTGTGTGTGTGTATGTTTTACTGAAATTAATTTTTTTTTGATTAACTTTAAAATTTTTGAAAGTTTGCACATGTAATGAATAATGAGGCATATAAGTTTTAGGTTACATTATTATTCTTCATTCATCATGCTCAAAACATAATAATCTATCTATCTATAATACCATAAAAAAACAGTATCATGAAAATAAAGTTGAGCAAAAATTTAGTTGAAAATATGTTCAGAACATAAACAACACTGACATTTATTTTCAGAAAACCCACGAATGTTTTACAAATCAAGTAAACATAAGCATAAACAAGAGTGACATTTATAATCAGAAAACCCATGAATGATCTTAACATCAGAAAAACACTACAACTGTCATTATCAACATCAGAACTGGGAGGGTCTTCTATGATTCTCCCCAGCTGATTGTAAAAAATCTCAGCATTCGGTGACATGGTCAGTAATATCTAAACTCTGGAAAAAAATAAGTTACGCGGAATGCTAAGTGGGGTAGCAGACGACCCCCAGTGAAGTTTGCACCCTCCTAACTCCTGAACTATAAGAGTCTTTCCACTCAAATATTGTGTGCTTATACACTGTCCAAAGACAGAGTCATGGTTCGCCAGATCCCTAAAACAGTAAGTGGCTGAATGGCATCATCTAAAAAATGTGTCGTGGTCAATGTGACCTCGCATGGCATACGAATGGACAGACAGCAGTCTCAACGTCATCGCCAAGGCATTTCAAGAAACGTTAGATTGTAGGGATTTTAAGAGGACAGAATGTTCAAGTTGGTCCTGTCATGGATGACAGGAGAAAGATAAAGATGAGTCTGAGGCTTGATTGCAGTTTTATTCTCAAAAGGAAGTTATCTTAACAAAAGCAGTACAAAGGTGAGAGCAGTTTATGCTAGATACCTCTGTGCCCTTTTATTTGTGCCTTTTTCACCGTGCCTCTTCTCTCTCTTATAACGTCCTAACCCCTACTCAGCCTTCCTTGTGCTTTGGCTGTCTCTGGCTCAATCCGACCTGTCTCTCTCATTTTCCTAGTATATCACTGGTTGGGTCACGTGCGTGTGTGTGTGTGTGTGTGTGTGTGTGTGTGTATCTTTCCACACTTATGGAGTTTTCCACCAGGTGTCATACTCTACTGTGTGCGAAATTCCCTACCTTGAATTCACACTGTTGTTTCTTCCAGCTCTCAAAACCTTAGGCATGACTTTCTTCAAACGTCTATATTACACAAAAACAGCATACATGTCACGGCGATTATGTAGTGTGTTATGATATTTTAGTGCCCTGACATCGCTCGGTCACGCCATGGTGTTGCACCCACAACAGCATGCAGTAACAAATTGCATGCAACATATTAATGTTTGGTACATTGGTATACATGGTATTTATCACAATACTGAAGGAACATACTGTAGAAGTACAATGTATGTATGATATATGCAGTGGAGTAAATACAGGGTAGTAAATTACTTAACATAGAACATTCTATAACATATTTTAGTGATACAGTAGCACAGATGAGTACGTACAACAGACAGATGCATATATTTATGCAATGGTAATATAATGGCAGTACCATACCAAGATTATAGTAAGAATCAGCCATATTTAATGTTCTTAATCTCTTTCTCTCTCTCCCTCTCTCTCTCTCTCTCTCTCTACTGTACATATATATATATATATATATATATATATATATATATATATATATATATATATATAAATACATACATACATACATACATAGATAGATATGCATATATACTGTGTATATATATATGAGATATATTATTATTGTTATATAAAATGGATACATGTATAACAGTTTATATTTATGCATAGATAGATTAATACGGGATGTTTCTTCTCTGGTGGTCGGTGGTGGCGATCATCATTGATTCTCTTGATGCAAAGCTGCTTACTTCTTCCTTCACCTTAATCATTCTTTATCTGTGTCTGCCTTCTTCCCTTCCTACATCTCCAATCTTTCCTGTCACCTTTTATTACTCTTCTCTCGTTCTCAGATGGCTTTTCATTGAGTGACACAAACGTGTTCCCTGCGTATCAAAATGTGAGTTGACGGAGGGTTAGTGCCTGTCCCCGTAAAACAATTAATTCAAAGACAAATGGCCAGCCCTTACGGGATAATGTCATCTGGCTATAGATAGATTCTTTTCTGGTGCTGAGAGATGGATTGTTAAAAACTGGCCTCATGCAATCCAGTAGTCTCTCTTATGCTTCGGTCCAGCCTTCAACCTACACAATCAGACAATATGCATTAGAATTTGTCTCAGCTCTACTTCATTGTGATGATTTTCAAAGAGTTGTAGAATTACTGATAATATGTCTGACCCCCCTGTGGCGGGGGGGACACAGCCTGGCCGCACTATGGGGTGGTACTACTACTCTGCGGCCAGGTTATGTTAGGAAGAATACTGCCACCGTATTCCCTGCGTGTCGTAAAAGGCGACTAAAAGGGGCGGGGTGAGGGGACTAGGGACCCCCTCCTCTGTTTTTTAGTTCCTAAAAAGAGACAGGCCAGAGAAAGGGATGGGGGATGGAGTTATCCCCGTACCATGAAGATTGGGTCTATGAATGTGCGTGGATGTAGTACAATTCAGGCTAAAAGGGAGGAGATTGGGAGAATGTTTGTGAGAAGAAAGTTGGATGTGTTAGCTTTGAGTGAAACCAAGATGAAAGGGAAGGGGGAATCTATGTTTGGAAGTGTGAATGGAAGATTGTCAGGTATTGATAGAGGAAGGGCAAGAGAAGGTGTGGCCTTGTTAGTGAGTCCGGAAGTACAGCAGTGTGTGATTGAATGGAAGGAGGTGTCATCGAGACTGATGTGGGTGAAAGCGAATTTTGAACGTGAGTTGTGGGTGTTTGTGAGTGCATATGGGCCTGGTAGTGAAAGGGATGAACAAGAGAGGGAGTCTTTCTGGAATGATGTTGATGAGTGTCTGCAGAGTTTTGGAGCGAATGTGAATGTGGTAATGATGGGAGATCTGAATGCTAGAGTGGGAAATGTGGCAGTTGAAGGCGTAGTTGGTATGCATGGTGTGCCTGGAAGAAATGAAAATGGGGAACGAATGATAGCGATGTGTGTTGAGCGAGAGATGGTGATTGGGAATACGCTGTTTGAGAAGAAAGATATTTATAAGTATACATGGGTGAGACAGGAGGGTGGAAGGGTTGTTGATAGAGCCTTGATGGACTATGTGGTTGTGTCTAGGAATGTAATAGGAAGATTGTTGGATGTGAGAGTTCTGAGAGGGGAGGGTGGAGGTATGTCTGACCACTACCTGGTGGAGGGAAAGTTAAGAGTAGGTAAGAGATGGGTGAGAGCTAGGAGGGTTAGGTGTGGCAGGGAAGTTTTGAAAGTGAGTGAGTTGGATAAAAGAGAGAAAAAGATAGAGTATCAGGAGAAATTGAAAGATGAGTGGAACGCAGTGAAAGATCGGGAAAATGGCAGCGTGGAGGAGGAATGGCAGTTGTTTAAGAGTGCTGTGGTGGGGCATGCAGAAGAGGTGTGTGGTGTGAGACGTGTGGGTGGTGGTGTAAGAAAAGGAAGTGAATGGTGGTGCGAGGAAGTACGTATGGCTGTGGCTGAGAAGAGATGTGCATATGAAGTGTGGCTGCAGAGGAAGGATGAGATGTCATATGAAAGGTATAAGGAAAAGAGGAATAGAGCGAGAAGGGCTGTACGTGATGCTAAAGTGGCAGCAGATGATAGGTGGGGTAGGCGGCTGACAGAGAATTTTCAACAGAATAAGAAAATGTTTTGGAAGGAGGTGAAAAGGGTGCGAAAGGGAGAGTCTGGGAAGGAAGAACGAATAAAAGCACAGGATGGAAAAATGTTAATTGAGATGGATGCAGTAAGGAAGAGATGGGCAGAGTATTTTGAAAGATTGTTAAATGTAGAGGAGGAAAGGGTGGCTGAGATTGTGGTGGATAGATGAGTGCAAGGAATAAATGTGTTGGGAGAGTTGAATGATTCTTTGATCACGAAGGAGGAAGTGGAGAAGGCAGTAAAGGAGATGAAAACAGAGAAAGCTGCAGGTATGGATGGGTGTGCTGTGGAATGCCTGAAGGGTGGTGGAGTGACTATTGTTGACTGGTTAGTAAGATTGTTGAATGTGTGCTTTGAGAAAGGTATGGTGCCAATTGACTGGGCAAGTGCTTGTGTGGTCCCGTTGTATAAAGGCAAGGGTGATAAGTATGAATGTACTAGCTTTAGGGGTATAAGTCTGTTGAGTGTTGTAGGTAAAGTGTATGGTAGAGTGTTAATTATGAGAGTTAGAGAGGGTACAGAGGGAGTGATTAGTGATGAGCAGTGTGGCTTTAGGAGAGGGAGGGGATGCGTGGATCAGGTGTTTGCTGTGAGACAAGTGTGTGAAAAGTATTTAGCGAAAGGCAAGGATGTGTTTTGGGCATTTATGGATTTAGAGAAAGCGTATGATAGAATTGACAGGGAGGCTTTGTGGACTGTTTTAAGAATGTATGGACTTGATGGTAGGTTATTAAAAGAGGTGAAAAGTTTTTATGTAAATAGTAGAGCGTGTGTAAGAGTGGGAAATGCTGTGAGTGATTGGTTTCCCGTGAGAGTGGGGCTGCGACAGGGATGTGTGATGTCGCCTTGGTTGTTCAATATTTACATGGATGGTGTTGTAAGAGAGGTGAATGCAAGAGTTTTAGGTGGTCTGAGTCTGGTAAATGTTGATGGAGGAGAGTGGAATCTGAAGCAGCTGCTGTTTGCAGATGATACTGCACTGGTGGCTGATTCAGAGGAGAGATTGAGACAGTTGGTAGAGGAGTTTGGAAGGGTGTGTGAAAGGAGGAAATTGAAAGTAAATGAGAATAAGAGTAAAGTGATGAAGTGTACGAGGTTGATAGATGGTAGGGGGATGAATATAGTTTTGAATGGTGAGTTGCTTGAGGAGGTAGATTGTTTTAAACATCTAGGGTCACATGTTGCTGTGGATGGAAGAATAGATGCAGAAGTGAAGTTTAGAATAAATGAAGTAGGAAAGGTGCTGGGAGGAATGAAAAAAGTGTTTAAATGTCGTTCGCTTAGAATGGATGTAAAGAGAAGGCTGTATGAGGGTGTTGTGGTACCGACTGCATTATATGGGGCTGAAACATGGAATATGGGTGTAGCAGAGAGGAAAAGTTTGAATGTAATGGAGATGAGATGTCTGAGGAGTATGTGTGGAGTGACGCGTATGGATCGAGTGCGAAATGATGAAGTGCGAAGGAGAACTGGAGTTGTTCGGGAGATGGCTGATCGAGTTGAGCAGAGGGTGTTGCAAAGGTTTGGGCATATGGAGAGAATGGATAATGAGCGATTGGTGAAAAAGATAACTAGATCTTATGTGAGAGGTGTAAGGCTGAGAGGAAGACCACGAATAGGATGGATGGACAGTGTGAAGAGAGCGCTGGATGCGAGAGGGATGTCTGTTGAGCAAGGAAGAGTGGCTGTGCGTGACAGAAATAAATGGAGAGAAATTGTGAATGAATAAGTGATGACGCAGCCCTGAGGGGATATTCTCCCGCATTTGGTCTGATCAGCAAATCAGGTCAGGTGCGGGTAAGGGGATGGGTCTGTTATGATGTGGCAGGGGTAAACCAGTTCCGCTGTCGGGCCCTGCTGCGGATGTCACTGATTGCATTGCGCAGTTGACCCTTGTGCGGTGTGATGCGGTGAGGATCTGTCCGTTCTCCCCTTTGGAGCTAAGATGCGAATGAATGTGTTTGAATGGATGAGTAAATGGAGAGTGGGTCGTCCTGTCTCGGCTACCTCCCTTTCCTTGGGGGAAGCAACCTAGGTATATAGATAGATAGAGATTTTTCCTTTTGCAACTAGCTGTTGTGTTTATAGGAAGCAGAAGCAAATAATATTTTGTACTCTCTTCCTCTACCTTCTTGCCACATGCAAAGGGACATGAAGGAGAGAGAGAGAGAGAGAGAGAGAGAGAGAGAATGCTGAAACCGGGAGAATGTTCCAAGATATTCCTGCTTTCACTGAGCATGCTTCTTTTCAATGTGAAAATTCTAAGATATTCTAAGTTTTTCTTGGTTTTTACCCCTGCTGCCTTTAAGTTCCTGTGCCATATTGTCTGGACTTAGAATGCTCCCTAGCACATAAAAAAAAATACTGTAAATTTTATATAGCAACTTCTTGTGATATTATATGTGGTACGGAGGTGCGCACACCGTTATACCCACTCGACATCATGCGACTTTAGGTATACTGCACACTGAATGACAAGCCAAATAGGTTCTTGGCATTCAGGAAACAGTTTGCTATGTTGGTGAGTAAATCGTATTACCAAAAGAAGCCTGGTGGTTTGTTGGGTTAAGGCGGTCCTGCTGGGTGAAGCCCGTAAAGGTATGCAGCGATGGAATGATTGGGGGTGTTGCTCACATAATGCCAATATATTATGGCTGTGTTGTGGTGTAGTGTGGTATTGTGGTGTGGTGCGGCGTTGTGGTGTGGTGCAGTGTTGTGTTAAGATGTACTGTGGTGTGGTATTATGTTGTGCTGTAGTGTGGTGTGGTACAGTATCATGGTGTAGAGGTGAGGTGTGGTGTTGTGGTGTAACGGTGTGGTGTAGTGTTGTGGTGTAGTGTTGTGGTGTGGTGCGGTGCTGTGCTGTGGTGCAATGTGATGAGGTGTTATGGCGTAGCAGTGTGGTACGGTACTGTCTTAGTCTTGAGCTGTGACTGATAAAGATGTTCCCACTATCCCTTTAAGTTACAGACCCATCCACAGTAAGTATTTTTCTGACGACTTTGTAAATCGAAAAATATCATGGCAGTCAAAGGAATTCACCCACTCATTACCAAGCGTATTCCTTGAGGTGAAATAATAATAACAGTGGTTGAAGAAAAGATTAACAAATAGCACATTACCAAAACAGAAGGTTAAAGTGTTTGATAAAAGGAGATACGGAATTTAATATTTTCTGTACTGCCTGAGAGATGGCGTACACACACACACACACACACACACACACACACACACACATACAAGATGCACAAAATTTCATCCCGTCTAAACATTGCGCTTGTCAATCGTCATCAGCTGAGAAAACAAACACAACATTGCTGTTGGCCGCGACACAGCCTTGTTCTCGAAAAAAAAAAAAAAAAAAAAAAAAAAAAAAAGAAAAGGAAAAAGCTGAACATAGTGTAGCCTCTTTTGCCCAGGGTGTTGTTGTGCTTAGTTATGCAGGTGTGGCAGCAGAAAAACCACACCAGCCACAACAACCACAACCACGATGCCTCCACAACCACCACACCACAACCAGCACACCTCCACAACCACCACACCTCCACAACCAGCACATCTCCTCAACCACCAACCTCCACAACCACAACAGTTCCACAGCTACCACACCTCCACATCCACTAAACCTCCACAACCACCACACCTCCACAACCACCACACCTCCACAACCACCACACCTCCATAACCACCACACCTCCACAACCACCACACCTCCACAACCAGCACATCTCCTCAACCACCAACCTCCACAACCACAACAGTTCCACAGCTACCACACCTCCACATCCACTAAACCTCCACAACCACCACACCTCCACAACCACCACACCTCCACAACCACCAACCTCCTCAACTACCAACCTCAACAACCACAACAGTTCCACAGCTACCACACCTCCACATCCATTAAACCTCCACAACCACCACACCTCCACAAACACCACACCTCCACAACCACCACACCTCCACAACCAGCACATCTCCGCAACCACCAACCTCCACAACCACAACAGTTCCACAGCTACCACACCTCCACATCCACTAAACCTCCACAACCACCACACCTCCACAACCACCACACCTCCACAACCAGCATATCTCCTCAACCATCAACCTCCACAACCACAACAGTTCCACAACCACCACACCTGCACAACCACCAAACCTCCACAACCACCACACCTCCACAACCAACACAGTCATTAATATCAACGCAGCTCCCAAAACGCCATATTGTACTGTACACACACACACACACACACACACACACACACACGTTACTGATTCTCTCTCTCTCTCTCTCTCTCTCGTAACTTTTCCACCCCTCAACTTTATTCCTCGCCTGTTTACCTTCCTCGCTTCCTCCCTTTCTGGCCTTTTTAACACAGCATTTTAAAGGTAAAAGGTGGAGCAGGTGAGGGAGAAAGGGAGGGAGGGGAGCGAGGGAGGGAGGGGAGGGAGGGAGGAAGTAGAACTGTGCAGGGTAAGAGGTAAATGAGGAGAGGAGGGAAATACAGGAGGAAAGGAAGGGATGAAGAGGCTGGAGAAGGGAAGGAGGTAGAGACGGGGAGGAAGAGAGGAGGGAGAGAACCTGTCTACCTGTTTGTCTATCTGTAGCCAGACACCTTAATCTCGGAAAGAGTGGCCACAAACGAATTATCTCGTTATTCTGTCCTCTGCCATCCCCTGCCCTCTCTCCAATTCACACCCTTCTCACATACTCTCCACTTCATCCTTCCACCACATCCTTGGTCTTTCTCTCCTCATTCTCACAGAACACTCACATATCCACTCCCAGTCAATCTCTCAGTCTATATTCCCTCCACATGGCCAAACCATCCCCGGGTATTCCTCCTAATGACTTCCAGCACAGCCACATCAACACAACAGCTCTCCTTCACTTCCTCATTTGGCTGTCTCTCCATGAAGCTCTTCTTGCTCCTCTCAGACTCATTTCTACGTCTCTCAATCTTATGTGTCCTAAAAGAGTTCGAGCAAATCCAACGTTAGAGTGGGGATGCAGTACTGAAATGCAGCGATATCTTTACTTGCACATTCATTTCCCCATTCCTTATCCCTGCTCTTAGTCAACGTGCAATCCATCTTCCTTTCTGTACCCTTTCACACATTTCATCCTCTAAACTTCCGTCCTTGTTCATCTCACTGCATAAGTATTTGAAGGCAATTCCTGTCATTCAGTCTCATTATGCTCTCCAAGACTTCATTCCTCTCAGTTCTCTAACTTTTCTTTAAACTACACTTTTTGATTTCGTTTCTTACACATATTTCCAGACTCACTCAAATGCCTTACTACTGACAATCATCTTCACTTAACTACTCAGTATCATTTACAAAAATAGTACAGGCAATTTCCAATCCATACATTCTTTCATAGGTGGTAGGTGATGGTGACCATCATCCACTCATTTGATGTAGTGCTGCCTACTTCTTCCTCCATTTCTATAATACTTTTTCTGTGTCTGCCCTCCCTCTTCCTATTGCTCCCATATTTCCTGTCACTTTTCATTACTCTTCTTTCTTTTTCAGGCGGCTACACATTGAGTGACAAGCCAAATAGTTTCCTGTAAGCCAGGAAGTCATTTACAACGCTGGTTGGTAGCATAGAACCAACCCATACGTGTTCCCTACATGTCCGCAAGTGGGTTGGCGGAAAGTTAGTGCCCCTTCCCGTAAAACAACTAACACAAAAACAAACAACCACCCCTTACGGGATTATGGAGTCTGCCTATGCAGTTAGAGACAGACCTTATCTCACCCAAATTATCTCAGCATCCAATGCCTTATCTTGTATTTCTCTTATGACAATATACAGTATATATATATATATATATATATATATATATATATATATATATATATATATATATATATATATATATATATATATATATATATATATATATATATTGTTACGGAACAGAGAAAGATAATGTACACTTTAAGTGAGAATACGAAGAGTCACTACTGTCCCGTAAAGTTCCAGGTTCAAAACAAAAGAGTTAGATAAAATTACAAGTTAAAGTTTAATGCTCAAACTAACAACGAAACATTCAGGACTCATAAGGACAATGTAATGGCAAAAACAGGTTAAATATATGGTTAACTGCAAAAGCCTCTATTAACACGAAATCAGCAAGAGTAAATTTATCTAAGTCAGCCCTGAAAAAATAAGATACCAGATAATACTCAGTGAATGCCAGATAAATAATTACAGATACAAACTATTATCAAAAATGACTGACATAAAGAACCCTACACGAATTACAAAAACTTCACTAGGCCTACAAATTAAACTTATGCTATACAGTACAAGAAAAAATGCAACAACAGTTATACTCAAATTACACACAGCTGCTAGATGGTTGGAGACTTCTTGAGCACTCACAATAATAATATCTATACAGGGGAGGGCAGAGATGTGAACAAAATGAGGAGCAGATCTAAGTGGCAATGATGCAGAGATTGAGCTCATTATATAGGGGCCAGCAGAGCCTGATACAACTTGTAAGAAGGACGCGCAAATGAAGCCACGGGGACAAAGAGATGAAAATCCCGCAAAGTATAACAGAGAGAACGACTTACTCTACTATAACGGTAGAAGGGGGGGAATGAGGCAGAACACGCTCGTGATCAAACATGCAGCAACTGTGTGTTAAAATTACACAAAGGATGATGAAATCATAGGCTATGTAACACCTCCCCACAAAGAAAAAAGAAATTTACAAAGGAAATTTCTTATTACTCTAAAACAATCTGTATATGGCATTACAGAACATGCAAAAGTCTTTCCTAATTTTACAAAACATGAGATCTCCCTAGCACGTTCAGTCATAGGTACTTGCCAGTATCCCTTTAACAAATCAAACTTACTTATGTACCTAGCCTTTCCTATCTTGTCTATGCAATCTTCCACACGAGGGAGAGGGTAAGTGTCTGTTTTGGTTATCTGATTAACACGTCTGTAGTCAATGCAAAGCCGCTGTGACCCACCTGGCTTAGGGACCACAGTGACAGGAGAACTCCACTCGCTCTGACAGGGCTCAATCATCTTGTGGTCCAACAGGTAGCCAAGCTCCTTCTGGATGAGAGGAACTTTCACTGGGTTCACACGGTAAGGAGGCAATTTAATTGGCTTTGCGTCTCCAACATCGACATCATGCATCAACACAGTGGTTCTTCCTGGAGTGGCACGGAACACTTGCGGGTACTCCTGCAGTAATGCCGAAAACTCCTGCCTTTCCTTGGGAGGTAGATGAGAAAGCTTAGTCTGGAGATCATTCATGATATCAGGATTCTTCCCCAAACTATCACTCAGGCTCATACTGCATGGGAGAGCTTCACTTGCAGACTCGGGTGGAACAGCTACAGTGCAGACTGGATTATTTTCGTCCCGCCTGTGATATAACTTTAGCATGTTGATGTGACATAGTTGCTTGCTCTTTCTACGATCTGGCGTGGCGATGACATAGTTGACATCACTGAGTTTCTTCTCCACGAAATAAGGGCCACTAAACTTGGCTTGAAGAGGTTGCCCATGAACTGGTAGCAGAATCAAAACCTGATCTCCTGGCTGAAAGTGGCGTAACCTGGACTACTTATCATACCAAGTCTTCATCTTCTCCTGAGCAGCTCCTAAATTCTCTCTCGCCAGCTGTAAAGCAGTGGACAGCCGTTCTTTGAACTTCATCACATACTCCAGCAGGTTGACGTCATCTTCCTCCGACAGCCAGCATTCCTTGAGTAGCTTAAGGGGTCCTCTTACTTCATGGCCAAACAGTAGTTCAAAAGGTGAGAAGCCCAGTGATTCATTTGGAGATTCTCTTGCGGCAAACACAACGAATGGAAGACCTTTATCCCAGTCTTTCTGATGTTCCAAACAGTATTTCTTGAGCATCGATTTGAGTGTTTGATGATATCTCTCCAACGCTCCTTGGGTCTGGGGATGGTAAGCTGAAGACGTGATCTGGGTGATGCCCAACCCTTTCAGAGACTGCTTGAAAACATTCGACATGAAATTACTTCCCCGGTCTGACTGTACCTCCTTGGGCAGACCAAACTTTGTGAAGAACCCTAGCATTTCCTTAACCACGTTCTTTGCTGAGATATTTCTAAGTGGAATGGCTTCAGGATAACGAGTAGCCATATCAATCATGGTCAACACATAAGAAAATCCTGAAGAAGTCTTAGGAAGAGGGCCCACAATATCCACCAACACACGGGTGAAAGGCGCCTCAAAAGGAGGAATGGGAACTAGAGGTGCAACCTTTTCGGTCTGATTACACTTCCCCACAACTTGACAGGTGTGACAAGACTTACAATACCAGGAAACATCCCTGAAGATACCTGGCCAGTAGAAGTGTTTCAAAATGCGTGCCACAGTCTTCCTCACTCCAAGGTGTCCTGCCAAACTGGAATCATGAGCCACTCGAATGATATCCTGCCTACAAACACGAGGGATGACAACTTGATGTACAACCTCCCATTCACAGTCGGCTGATGCTGTTGGGGGTCTCCACTTCCTCATAAGTACTCCTGACTTTACATAATAACAAGTAGAAGCACCGGCTGACTCTTCTTCACTGTAAGCAGAGTTAGCTAGACCTTTCAACTCAGGGTCAGCAACCTGCAACTCAACCAACTCTTGACGAGACAAATTATCAACACTACGGGGTACTGCCTCATCTGGTGAGTGGTCCAAATTAGCAAGAAAAGTATCAGCTAGGATAACATCATCATCATCATCATTATCCTCTAAATCACCAGTAACTTTAGACTTAGCCCTAGTGACAGCACATGCAGGGAACACATCAGGGACATCACAATCCTGGGACGCAGCCACTGGCTCACTAGACAACTGAGGAGCTGGGCACACTTGACTTCCACCAATATCATTTCCAAGTAAGAAAGTTACACCTGACATTGGGAGTGTCTCAACCAACCCAACCATAACAGAACCATTAACAAAACCAGATTCTAAATTCACTCTGCACAGAGGGACAGAGAAGTAATTATTTCCTACACCTTGTAAGATTACAGTTTCATCAGAGGAATTAACATTAGAGCCTAGAACACTGGTCAGCATAAGGGATTGGCAAGCACCTGTATCACGATATATTTGAACTGATTTCCTGTCATTACTGTCCAGAGGACTGACAAAACCATCAGACAGGAAATTAGCACATGAACTCTTGAGAGTGTCACCCACGTTACTGCTCAAAAGAGGAGCTCCATCATGAGAATTTAAGTTACCCCTCAAAGCAGGTTCAGTTAACTCAGTTAAAGAATTCTGGGAACTCTCAAGGGTGGACACTAGACCAATTGACTGAATATTTAAAGACTCCTTTTTGTTCACATCACGCTGTCTCCTGAAACATCTCTCCGTAGTATGACCAAGCTTACTACAATAAGTACATTTACTTTTCTGAAATCTAGAGGTGAAGCTGGTATTTACTTCCTGAGAAACATCATCTTTATTCTCTTTCCTGTTACCTGTACTCTGAGTAGAGGCAACGTACTTACTCTCAGCTTTCCCTTTTTCTCTAGAATATCTCTTGTGAGTGAGAACATACTCATCAGCTAAAACTGCAGCATCAGACAAATTATCTATTCTTTTCTCATCAAGATATAGGCTTACATCTTTATTAACACACCTCTTGAAGTCCTCCAGCAAAATCATCTACTTAAATTTACCAAAATCAGAATCCACATTCTTAGAATTTAACCACTGCTCTAACAAATCTTCTTTGATTTTTGCATACTCAACATGGGATTGCTTATCTTGCTTGTAAGTTGTCCTAAATTTTACTCTATAGGCTTCAGGAACAAGCTCATAGGCCTTAAGAATCAAGCTCTTAACTACATCATAATTATCAGACTGATCCTGAGGCAAAGATGCATAAGTTACTTGAGCTTTACCGGTGAGAACAGTTTGAAGGAGTACTGGCCAATACTCCTTAGGCCAATTAAAACCTGTAGCTACCCTCTCAAACAACTGAAAATACTTTGTTAAATCAGATTCATTAAAAGGAGGGACAAGTTTAACATTTTTAGCCACATCAAAATCATCAGAGCAAGATGATCCAGTTCCACCTTGTTTCATGCGATACTCATGGTCTGCCTGAATCCTAGCAAGTTCAACTTGTGCGTGAAACTCAGCCTCCTTAGCCTGTGCTTGAAATTCAGCTTCCTTCACACGAGCCTCCTGCAGGGCTAGCTGTAACTTAGCTAATTCAATCTGCGTTTGCTCATTTCGAGGAGTTACATTAAACAAGCTTTCATTAATCATGTCAACAATTTGATCTTTAGAATGATGAGAGCGAACAGCAATTCCCAATTGTTGAGCATCGAGCTTAAGTTCATTCTTTGTTCTGTTTTCTATATCACACACTGTTTGCACATGGGACAAAAAATCTTTGGCTTCATCAAGTGTAGAAATAGTAGCCATCATGAATATATCACAGTCACAAAATATCAAACAATATCCTTATGATAATATCCTGAATATCCTGATGAGAGGTCGCCAAATTTATGTTACGGAACAGAGAAAGATAATGTACACTTTAAGTGAGAATACGAAGAGTCACTACTGTCCCGTAAAGTTCCAGGTTCAAAACAAAAGAGTTAGGTAAAATTACAAGTTAAAGTTTAATGCTCAAACTAACAACGAAACATTCAGGACTCATAAGGACAATGTAATGGCAAAAACAGGTTAAATATATGGTTAACTGCAAAAGCCTCTATTAACACGAAATCAGCAAGAGTAAATTTATCTAAGTCAGCCCTGATAAAATGAGATACCAGATAATACTCAGTGAATGCCAGATAAATAATTACAGATACAAACTATTATCAAAAATGACTGACATAAAGAACCCTACACGAATTACAAAAACTTCACTAGGCCTACAAATTAAACTTATGCTATACAGTACAAGAAAAAATGCAACAACAGTTATACTCAAATTACACACAGCTGCTAGATGGTTGGAGACTTCTTGAGCACTCACAATAATAATATCTATACAGGGGAGGGCAGAGATGTGAACAAAATGAGGAGCAGATCTAAGTGGCAATGATGCAGAGATTGAGCTCATTATATAGGGGCCAGCAGAGCCTGATACAACTTGTAAGAAGGACGCGCAAATGAAGCCACTGGGACAAAGAGATGAAAATCCCGCAAAGTATAACAGAGAGAACGACTTACTCTACTATAACGGTAGAAGGGGGGGAATGAGGCAGAACACGCTCGTGATCAAACATGCAGCAACTGTGCGTTAAAATTACACAAAGGATGATGAAATCATAGGCTATGTAACAATATATATATATATATATATATATATATATATATATATATATATATATATATATATATATATATATATATATATATATATGTATATATATATATGTATATATATATATATATATATATATATATATATTAAATATACAGTTTCTACATACACTGCCACCCTTCCGCCTTCGTACTGCACTTACACTCTTGTTAGCATTCAAAAGTTTCCCCATCTTCGCCATATATTTCTTTACACTTTCTCTCTCTCTCTCTCTCTCTCTCTCTCTCTCTCTCTCTCTCTCTCTCAACATATACTTGTTAAAATTTTGGTGTCGATGATAATGGTGGTTGTAGCAGTGAATGTGGTGATGTGGTAGTCGTGAATGTGGTAGTGGTGGTTGTGGTAATACTGGTAGTAATGATGTAGGTGGTTGTGGTAGTGTCAGTGATGTTAGGTGATATGATGTTAGTAACTGTCACGATAGATATACAGTCTACTGCTGAATTATATGGCTACCGTCCTTTGTACCCGACAATGAGGAGTACGTCTGAAAGTTCTATCTATTTATCAACAGCCAGACGCCTTAATTCCGTAAGGGATGGCCACAGACAAATCGTCTCCATGCCGTCCTGTCCCCTGCCATTACGTTGCCCTCCTCACAACTTACATACCCCTTTCTAATATACTTCTCCACTCCATCACTCCATCTCATCCTCGGTCTACCCCTGTCTTTCCCCCCCTCCACCTCACACACATACACTCTCCTCGTTAGTGTTACTCTCCATCGCCCAACTCACAGTCCCCTCTTCCATATGCCTCTCCACTCCATCCCTCCAACTTATTCTCGGTCTCCCCCTCCCTCTGCATCCTCCACCTTATTTACAGACAGAGAGTTAATATTATTTTTTAGTAATTAGTACATATATTGCCATTTGAACAATTAATTCTAAATGAACATGAAGAAAATTGTAAGAAACACTTATACAAATAGCACATAACATAGTTTAGAGTTTCACTAAAACACTAACAAACAAATTCTCTTTAATTTTCACACTTCATGCTACACTGTTAAATAAAACAAAAAATCAAGCTATTCATGAACTCAGATGAAAATAAACAACTATATCTAAAAAGGACAAGACGTACTAGTAAAACTTTGACAATTTGAGAATGTTTACAGCATGACAATATTAAAAGATTTTTGGAGGTAGGATTGATGGTAGTAAGAAGCGTAAGAAGAAAGGACGGAGGGAGAGGGAGAAAGATTAGGGAAGAATGGAGTGTAATTAAGATGGAGACAAAGAAAAACAGCGACAGGAGAAATGGAAAAGGAAAGACGGGAGGGAGAGGGAGGAAGATAAAGGAAGAATGAAAAGGGAAGAAGGCAGGAAGAAAGGTGAAGAACTGGAGAGCGGAGGAAAGATCGATCTTGGATGGGAAGCAGCAAGGGAGATAGGAGAGAGAGAAGGAGGGAGGGAGGGAAAGGGGGAGAGAGGAGTGTACAAGTGATTGAAAATAATGAGGCAGGGGAGCATAAAATAGCCAGATGCGAAGAAGAGGAAGGAGAGAAGGAAGAAGAAGGAGACAAAGGGAGGGAAAGGGTAGAGGAAATGGAGTGAGAGGGAGCTGAGGAAAAAGAAAATGATATAAGACATAGTGTCCTACAGAGAGAGAGAGAGAGAGAGAGAGAGAGAGAGAGAGAGAGAGAGAGAGGAATTACTTCAGATACAGAGAGGGTGACTGGGTTAACGCTGAGGTGTAGTGGGACAAGAGTAGGAGGGTTAGGAGGAAGTGAGGGAAAGGAGAGAAGGAAGGAAGGAGGGATGGAATGGAAAGAAAGGGAGAGAAAAACAGAGACGAAGATGAAGTAGTAGCAGCAGTAGTAGGATGGAATGGAGAGAAGTGGAAAGAAAAACAAAAGAAGTTGTACTTGTATTGCTGGTAGTAGTAGCAGTATTATAATAGTAGTAGTAGTAGTAGTAGCAGTCGTAGTTGTTGTTGTTGTTTTTGTAGGTTCATCTGAAATGTGAACCCAGTGGACTGTAGGCTGAAGTTCCCGCCCTCCTCTAGTCCATTTGGGGATTGGGAGGGAACTGAGGGACGTTTGTATAACCAGACAGTGGATCGGCCCACTTATATCGGTGCCACCACGTGAAGGTGTCCCTCTCCAGTATGCAGGGAAGAGAGACAGACAGACAGACAGACAGATTGTGGAAGTGAGAAGAACTGAGGTAGCCTGGGAGAGAAAAAGGGATATTGAGAGAAACCATGAGGAGGAGGGAGAGTGTGTGACAGGAGGGAAGATTAAGTGAAGATGTAAAATGAGCAAAAGTGGCAAGACAGACTGAGAAAGGTAATCACGTTGAGGTGAGTGAATGAACCGAAATGACCGAAGGTGAAGGAGTGTATCCGTGAGTGAGTAAGCGTTGCGGGCATGGGATGAGTAAAGGAGAGTGAGAGAGAAGTAGAGTTAGATCGAGGGAAAATTAAAGAAAGTGAGTGAAGGTTACAGTGAGGTTGTGGTTAGCGTGTGAGAGTGAGTGAAGGGAATCAGAGTGAGGACGGTCCATATATCACTAGGTGGACCAGGGCCAAGAGAGAGATGGCCCACCCTTCCATAATGTCTCCCTCAGTCCCTGTTCTCTCTCTCTCTCTCTCTCTCTCTCTCTCTCTCTCTCTTATTCTACCTGACATGTTTTTTCCCTCCATCCCTTTTTCGATCGGTCATTTTTTCCTCTCTTCTAATGTTATTGGCTTTTCCTTCCTCCTTCCTTCCTTTCCTCTACCCTAATCTCTCTCTACCTTCTCTCTCGGTTCCTCCCTTCTTGATTCTCTTCCACGTTTGTTCCTTTAATCTATTCTTCCTTCTTCCTTCCATACCTTCCTCCTCCCCGTCAACTCTCCCATTTACTGCCTGTCCTTGATTCCCTCTCTTCCTTTTCTTCAACTCTCCCGTTCACTGTTCCTCTTTGACTCCCTCTTTTCCTCCTCCTCTCCCTCTCCCGCCTTGTTCGTCTTTTGCTTGGCACGGTAGGCTACGTTTTCCTGTCTTAAAATACTATACACGACGTCAACGTCGATATCGTAAGCCGTACTTAATATCGGTAACCTAAGCTCACACCATCAACATAACATCCTATAAACGCATTAAGGTTTTTTTGTATAATTATGTTCATAGTTTTCGAAGCGACTTTTCTGATTTAAAAGGTTCATACTCATGTCGAAAAAAGGTTTCTCTCTCTCTCTCTCTCTCTCTCTCTAATCTGACCTGTTAATTACCGAGCTAAGAGAATTTTCTATCTAACTATTATCTACCACATAATGTATTATGTTTTGATACTGAAAGGAAGGAATGATACGGCTGATGTTGCTTACTCTTATACATTACATTCCATTATACCCAAACTCCATCCAACTGTAATTTGAAAGGCATTTACTAATTACACAGAGCAGTAATTAGCACCAGTCTGTAAATGAGTCCCGTGGCAAATTATCTCTTGGGCTAACTTATAGTCCACTAGCACAGTCCTACAACACAAACACGAAACTCTACTGTGTGATCAATTTCCTGAAAACACTAGTGCCAAATACACTGTCCTCTTAGGTGACTTTGATATAAAAGTTGTTAATTTCACGGAAGCCCTGTCCTCACATTCGTGCATTTTAACCTGGGAGAACCCCAATCCTCACAGACGTCCCCATTGATTTACAGGAAAGTCCACTGCATGATCTTGCACACTTTCAACACTTGGAGTAAACCTTCTGAAAGATGTGGAGAGAGGAAGTCTGTGGACACTAGAGTCGAAGAGAGTGTATTGAGATGGTATGGTCATGTGGAGAGAATGGATAACAACAGAGTGGTGAAAAAGGTATATCTGAGCGAATCTGAATGAGGGAGGAGGCGAGGTAGACCAAGGAAAAGGTGGAGAGATGTGGTGGATGAGTGTGTGGGGAAGAGAGGTTTGGAAGTCAGTGAGGCTAGGGAGCTGACAATAGATCGAGCTGGCTGGATGAATGCAGTGAGAAGTGCATGATCAGGGATTTGGCAACCCTTTTTAACGTGGCAGCTTCCGGATTGACTCTGTCGGGTACGTTTATGTGAAGCTATAGAACGTGGTGAAAGTTTTTGGCGTATCCAATAGAGCCAGGATTCTGGAGGCTTGAATGATGAGTGAATGGAAGCGCGGCCCATTGGACTGGGCAAATTTGGGCTGTCTGGATATTGCCACTCCTCATCCTGCCCTAGGGTAGGAAAGGAGATCCGGATGATGATGATGATGGTGTTTTATATATATATATATATATATATATATATATATATATATATATATATATATATATATATATATATATATATATATATATATATATATATTGTTACGGAACAGAAAAAGATAATGTACACTTTAAGTGAGAATACTAAAAATCACTACTGTCCCGTAAAGTTCCAGGTTCAAAACAAAAGAGTTAGGAAAAATTACAAGTTAAAGTTTAATGCTCAAACTAACAACAAAACATTCAGGACTCATAAGGATAATGTAATGGCAAAAAACAGGTTAAATATATGGTTAACTGCAATAGCCTCTATTAACACGAAATTAGCATGAGTAAATTTATCTAAGTCAGCCCTGATAAAATGAAAATACTAGATAATACTCAGTGAATGCAAGATATATTATTACAGGTACAAACTATTATTAACAATGACTGACATCCAAACTTTACATTAATCACAAAAACCTCACTAGGCCTACAAATTAACAGCTTATGCTATACAGTACAAGAACAAAATGTAACAATACTCATACTCAAATTACACAGCTGCTAGATGGTTGGAGACTTCCTGAGCAATCACAATAATAACAACTGTACAGGGGAGGACAGAGATGTGAGCAAAATGAGGAGTAGATCTAAGTGGCAATTAATGCAGAGACTGAGCTCATTATATAGGGGCCGGCAGAACTTGATACAACTTGTAAGAAGGATGCGCAAATGAAGCCATAGGGGACAAAGAGTTGACAATCCTACTCTGAACAACAGAAAGAACGACTTACTCTACTATAACGGTAGAAGGGGGGACTGAGGTAGAACACGTTCGTGATCAAACATGCAGCATACTGTATGTTAGAATTACACAAAGGATGATGAAATCATAGGCTATGTAACACCTCCCCACAAAGAAAAAGAAATTTACAAAGGAAATTTCTTATTACTCTAAAACAATCTGTCTAAAGTCTAGATAAGCAATCTGCAATAACATTTCTTTCCCCTTGATATGTTGTATGTCTAATGAATACTCCTGAAGAAGTAGACTCCATCTTGTCAATCTCTAATTTTTATCTTTAAACTTACTAAGGAATGTCAGTGGGTTATGATCGGTATAAATGATTATGGGGTCAAAACCAGAACACAAATAAAATGAAAAATGCTGTAAACCTAAAATCAAGGCCAAAAGCTCTTTCTCAATAGTTGAGTAGTTCTTTTGAGGTGGAGTGAACTTCTTTCTGTAATAAGATACAGGGTGTTCAATACCCTGATCATCCTCTTGCAGCAAAACAGCCCCAGCTCCTGTACCACTAGCATCAACAGCCATCTTAAAAGGCTTAGCAAAATTTGGAGTAGCGAGCACTGGCTGACTTAATAGGATAGCTTTAAGTTTGTTGAAGGAGGATTCACAGTTATCGGTCCAGACAAATTTAACTCCCTTTTTCAGTAGGTCTGTAAGTGGTGATACAAGAATTGAAAAGTTAAGAACAAATCTCCTGTAATAACCTACCATTCCCAAAAATCTTTGTAGCGCTTTCCTACTTTTAGGTCTGGGAAGATCACTTATAACCTGAACCTTAGCTCCTGGTGGTGCAACATGTCCATCACCAATTACGTACCCAAGGTACTGAACTTTAGCTTGACCAAACTCACACTTTGATAAATTAGCTACAAAATTAGCCTGAACCAAACGCTCAAGAAATTTACTGACATGGCATAGGTGATCTTTCCAGTTGTCACTGAAGATTAATACATCATCAATATAAACAACACACCCTGCCAAACCCTCTATTACAACATTCATGAGCTTCTGAAATGTGGCTGGTGCATTCTTCATACCATATGGCATTACAGAACATGCAAAAGTCTTTCCTAGTGTTACAAAACATGAGATCTCCCTAGCACGCTCAGTCATACGTACTTGCCAGTATCCCTTTAACAAATCAAACTTACTTATGTACCTAGCCTTTCCGATCTTGTCTATGCAATCTTTCACACGAGGGAGAGGGTAAGTGTCTGTTTTGGTTATCTGATTAACACGTGTGTAGTCGATGCAAAGCCGCTGTGACCCACCTGGCTTAGCGACTAGAGTGACAGGAGAACTCCACTCGCTCTGACAGGGCTCAATCATCTTGTGGTCCAACAAGTAGCCAAGCTCCATCTGGATGAGAGGAACTTTCACTGGGTTCACACGATAAGGAGGCAGTTTAATTGGCTTTGCATCTCCAACATCGACATCATGCATCAACACAGTGGTTCTTCCTGGAGTGGCACGGAACACTTGCGGGTACTCCTGCAGTAATGCCGAAAACTCCTGCCTTTCCTCGGGAGCTAGATGAGAAAGCTTAGTCTGGAGATCATTCATGATATCAGGATTCTTCCCCAAACTATCACTCAGGCTCATGCTGCATGGGAGAACTTCACTTGCAGACTCAGGTGGAACAGCTACAGTGCAGACTGGATTATTTTCGTCCCGCCTGTAATATAACTTTAGCATGTTGATGTGACAAAGTTGCTTGTTCTTTCTACGATCTGGTGTGGTGATGACATAGTTGACATCACTGAGTTTCTTCTCCACGAAATAAGGACCACTAAACTTGGCTTGAAGAGGTTGCCCATGCACTGGTAGCAGAATCAAAACCTGATCTCCTGGCTGAAAGTGGCGTAACCTGGACTTCTTATCATACCAAGTCTTCATCTTCTCCTGAGCAGCTCCTAAATTCTCTCTCACCAGCTGTAAAGCAGTGGACAGCCGTTCTTTGAACTTCATCACATACTCCAGCAGGTTAACGTCATCTTCCTCCGACAGCCAGCATTCCTTGAGTAGCTTAAGGGGTCCTCTTACTTCATGGCCAAACAGTAGTTCAAAGGGTGAGAAACCCAGCGATTCATTTGGAGATTCTCTTGCGGCAAACACAACGAATGGAAGACCTTTATCCCAGTCGTTCTGATGTTCCAAACAGTATTTCTTGAGCATCGATTTGAGTGTTTGATGATATCTCTCCAACGCTACTTGGGTCTGGGGATGGTAAGCTGAAGACGTGATCTGGGTGATGCCCATCTCTTTCAGAGACTGCTTGAAAACATTTGACATGAAATTACTTCCCCGGTCGGACTGTACCTCCTTGGGCATACGAAACTTTGTGAAGAACCCTAGCATTTCCTTAACCACGTTCTTTGCTGAGATATTTCTAAGTGGAACGGCTTCAGGATAACGAGTAGCCATATCAATCAGGGTCAACACATAAGAAAGTCCTGAAGAAGTCTTAGGAAGAGGGCCCACAATATCCACCAACACACGGGTGAATGGCGCCTCAAAAGGAGGAATGGGAACTAGAGGTGCAACCTTTTTGATCTGATTACACTTCCCCACAACTTGACAGGTGTGACAAGACTTACAATACCAGGAAACATCCCTGAAGATACCTGGCCAGTAGAAGTGTTTCAAAATGCGTGCCACAGTCTTCCTCACTCCAAGGTGTCCTGCCAAACTGGAATCATGAGCCACTCTAATGATATCCTGCCTACAAACACGAGGGATGACAACTTGATGTACAACCTCCCATTCACAGTCGGCTGATGCTGTTAGGGGTCTCTACTTCCTCATAAGTACTCCTGACTTTACATAATAACAAGTAGAAGCACCGGCTGACTCTTCCTCACTGCAAGCAGAGTTAGCTAGACCTTTCAACTCAGGGTCAGAAACCTGCAACTCAACCAACTCTTGACGAGACAAATTATCAACACTACGGGGTACTGCCTCATCTGGTAAGTGGTCCAAATTAGCAAGAAAAGTGTCAGCTAGGATAACATCATCATCATCATTATCCTCTAAGTCACCAGTAACTTTAGACTTAGCCCTAGTGACAGCACATGCAGGGAACACATCAGGGACACCACAATCCTGAGCCGCAGCCACTGGCTCACCAGACAACTGAGGAGCTGGACACACTTGACTTCCACCAATATCATTTCCAAGTAAGAAAGTTACACCTGACATTGGGAGTGTCTCAACCAACCCAACCATAACAGAACCATTAACAAAACCAGACTCTAAATTCACTCTGCACAGAGGGACAGAGAAGTAATTATTCCCTACACCTTGTAAGATTACAGTTTCATCAGAGGAATTAACATTAGAGCCTAGAACACTGGTCAGCATAAGGGATTGGCAAGCACCTGTATCACGATATATTTGAACTGATTTCCTGTCATTACTGTCCAGAGGACTGACAAAACCATCAGACAGGAAATTAGCACATGAACTCTTGAGAGTGTCACTCATGTTACTGCTCAAAAGAGGAGCTCCATCATGAGAATTTAATTTACCCCTCAAAGCAGGTTCAGTTAACTCAGTTTAAGAATTCTGGGAACTCTCAGGGGTGGACACTAGACCAATTGACTGAATATTTAAAGACTCCTTTTTGTTCACATCACGATGTCTCCTGAAACATTTCTCCGTAGTATGACCAAGCTTACTAAAATAAGTACATTTACTTTTCTGAAATCTAGAGGTGAAGCTGGTATTTACTTCCTGAGAAACATCATCTTTATTGTCATTCCTGTTACCTGTACTCTGAGTAGAGGCAACGTACTTACTCTCAGCTTTCCTTTTTTCTTTAGAATATCTATTGTGAGTGAGAACATATTCATCAGCTAAAACTGCAGCATCAGACAAATTATCTATTCTTTTCTCATCAAGATATAGGCTTACATCATTATTAATACACCTTTTGAAGTCCTCCAGCAAAATCATCTGCTTAAATTTGTCAAAATCAGAATCCACATTCTTAGAATTTAACCACTGCTCTAACAGATCTTCTTTGATTTTTGCATCCTCAACATGGGATTGCTTATCTTGCTTATAAGTTGTCCTAAATTTTACTCTATAGGCTTCAGGAACAAGCTCATAGGCCTTAAGAATCAAGCTCTTAACTATAACATAATTATCAGATTGATCCTGAGGCAAAGATGCATAAGTTACTTGAGCTTTACCGGTGAGAACAGTTTGAAGGAGTACTGGCCAATACTTTTTGGGCCAATTAAAACCTGTAGCTACCCTCTCAAACAACTGAAAATACTTTGTTAAATCAGATTCATTAAAAGGAGGGACAAGTTTAACATTTTTAGCCACATCAAAATCATCAGAGCTAGATGATCCAGTTCCACCTTGTTTCATGCGATACTCATGGTCTGCCTGAATCCTAGCAAGTTCAACTTGTGCCTGAAACTCAGCCTCCTTAGCTTTTGCCTGAAATTCAGCCTCCTTAGCACGAGCCTCCTGCAGGGCTAGCTGTAACTTAGCTAATTCAATCTGCGTTTGCTCATTTCGAGGAGTTACATTAAACAAGCTTTCATTAATCATGTCAACAATTTGATCTTTAGAATGATGAGAGTGAACAGCAATTCCCAATTGTTGAGCAACAAGCTAAAGTTCATTCTTTGTTCTGTTTTCTACATCACACACTGTTTGCACATTTGACAAAAAATCTTTGGCTTCATCAAGCGTAGTAATAGTAGACAGTCATCATGAATAAATCACAGTCATAAAATATCAAGCAATATCCCTTTGATAATATCCTGAATATCCTGATAAGAGGTCGCCAAATTAATGTTACGGAACAGAGAAAGATAATGTACACTTTAAGTGAGAATACTAAAAATCACTACTGTCCCGTAAAGTTCCAGGTTCAAAACAAAAGAGTTAGGTAAAATTACAAGTTAAAGTTTAATGCTCAAACTAACAACAAAACATTCAGGACTCATAATGATAATGTAATGGCAAAAAACAGGTTAAATATATGGTTAACTGCAATAGCCTCTATTAACACAAAATTAGCATGAGTAAATTTATCTAAGTCAGCCCTGATAAAATGAAAATACTAGATAATACTCAGTGAATGCAAGATATATTATTACAGGTACAAACTATTATTAACAATGACTGACATCCAAACTTTACATTAATCACAAAAACCTCACTAGGCCTACAAATTAACAACTTATGCTATACAGTACAAGAACAAAATGTAATAACACTCATACTCAAATTACACAGCTGCTAGATGGTTGGAGACTTCCTGAGCACTCACAATAATAACAACTGTACAGGGGAGGACAGAGATGTGAGCAAAATGAGGAGTAGATCTAAGTGGCAATTAATGCAGAGACTGAGCTCATTATATAGGGGCCGGCAGAACTTGATACAACTTGTAAGAAGGACGCGCAAATGAAGCCATAGGGGACAAAGAGTTGACAATCCTGCTCTGAACAACAGAAAGAACGACTTACTCTACTATAACGGTAGAAGGGGGGACTGAGGTAGAACATGCTCGTGATCAAACATGCAGCATGCTGTACGTTAGAATTACACAAAGGATGATGAAATCATAGGCTATGTAACAATATATATATATATATATATATATATATATATACCCCTTTGGGTAGGTTTTTTTTTTTCAAGAATACTCCCCCGGTATCCCTGCTTGTCGTAAAAGGCGACTAAAAGGGTTGGCGGAGGGTTAGTGCCCCTCCCCGGAAAACAACTAACTAAAAAGACAAACAAGAAGCCTTGAAGAAAGACTGACCAAATGATGACGACCCAGGACCGGACAAAGGACTTCGTAATGACAACATGGAATGTAAGAGGAGCGAATGATGAGGTGAATGAGAGAGAGATTGTACAGGTGCTTCAGGGTGCGAAAGTGGATGTATGTGGAATAACTGAAACAAAATGGAGAGGAGAAAGTGTGAGTGAATGGGAGTATGGATGGGGTATATGTGCAGGAGTAGGTGAGAATGAGAGGGCAAAAGAAGGAGTATGTATAGTTGTGAGTAAAAGATGGAAGAAGAGCATAAGACAGTATGGATCACTTGGGTCAGTGATTGTGTGGGTAAGGTTGAAAGTTGGAATACAAATGTGGGCGACTGTGTGTGTGTATGCGCCAACGCAAGATCGTGCTACCAGAGTGAGAGAAGAGTTCTGGACAAATGTGGAAGTGTGCATGGAAAAGTTTGGAAGGAATGAGAGAGTGTTTTTGATCGGTGATGTGAATGGTAAAGTAGGGAATGTGAGGGTAGATGGACTAGTTGGTGAGTGGGGTGTGCCTGCTGAAATAGATGAGAATGGCAGTGTGTTAGTGGACATTTGTGCTGGGAGGGGGTTGGTGATAGCCAATACCCTCTTCAGGCATAAAATGATCCACAGGTATACATGGCGAGTGATGAGAAGGGTGGGTGGTGAACTCAATGAAAGGAAGGCAATGATTGATTATGTGTGTTTGGATGAAAGGATGCAAAGATGTGTAATGGATGCAAGAGCTTATAGAGGTTGGGGGAGTGGACTTTCTGACCACTACTTGGTCTATCTATCTATCTATCTATAGCCCGACGCCCTAATCCCGTAAAAGGGTGGCCGCAGACAAAACGCCTCCAAGTCGCTCTTTCACCCACCATTTGACTACCCTCCCCCCAACTCACCCCCCTCCCTCATATACCTCTCAACTCCATCCCTCCACCTCATCCTCGGTCTACCTCTCCCTCTCCCTCCCTACACCTCACCTACATACACCCTCTTAGTCAGTCTTTCATTCTCCATTCTCTTCACATGTCCAAACCACCTCAGTGTATTTCTCCTAATCTTCTCAAGCACATCCACATCCATCCCACAGCGTTCCTTCACTTCTTCATTCGTCAACCTGTCCCTCCACGTCACTCCACATGCTCCTCTCAAGTAACTCATTTCCACTGATCTCACTCTTGACTTGTTCCCCTCTTGCAAGGTCCACGCCTCGCTTCCATACGTAAGGGTAGGGATCACAGTACTATCACGCAGTGACTTCTTAACTTCCATACTCACCTCCCTATTTCTCATCACTGCCTTCAGTGTACCAACAACCTTCCTCCCCTGCTGTACCCTTTCACGCACTTCATCCTCCAAAGTTCCATCCTTACTCATCACACTACCCAAGTACTTGAATGTACTCACATTCTCCATATCCTTACCATCCAACCTCACTGCACACTCTGTGACTTCATTCCTCTCAAACACCATAACTTTACTTTTGTTTACATTAACTTTCAGATTCCTCCTCCTACATACTGTCCCAAATTCATTCACCAAACCTTGCAACTCCTATTCATCTTCACTCAACAATACAGTATCATCAGCAAACAGCAACACCAGAAGCTTCCAAACCTCACCCTCATTCATTAGAGCCACCCCCACATCCACTGCCCTACCATGCACCTCCTTTACAACCCCATCTATGTATATATTAAACAGCCATGGAGACATCACACAACCCTGTTTCAGTCCCACACTGAGATCAAAGAACTCACTCAGCTCACCATCCACTCACACCGTAGCCCTAGCTCCCTCGTACATACTCTTCACAGCACTCAACAATTTCCCCTCCACTCCATATATTCTTAATACCTTCCACATACCTTGCCTATCTATTCTGTCATAAGCTTTCTCCAAGTCCATGAAGGCAGCATACACTTTCCTTCCCTTCTCTAGATACTTCACTAAACATCTTAGAACAAATATCTGATCTACACACCCTTTTCCCTTCCTAAATCCCCTTTGTTCTTCTCCAACTAGCTCCTCTGTCATATGCCTAACCTTATCAATGAATATTCTACCATATATTTTACCAGTCACACTAAGAAGACAAACACCCCTATGGTTACCACATACTTCTCTCTCCCCTTTTCCTTTGTATAAAGGAACAATTATACCTGATTGCCAGTCCACTGGAACCCTTCCCTCTTCCCAAGCCAATCTACACAACTTCCATATCCACTCAACAACAATCTCATCCCCATACCTAAGCATTTCACCACACACTCCATCAATTCCTGGGGCCTTTCCCAACTTAATCTTCTTCATCGCTTCCACTACTTCCGCCCCACTGATCTCTTCCTCCCTTCTCTCATCTCTTCTTCTCCCAGCCATTCCTCAACCACTTATATTCGCACCAATGTCACTCTCTACATTCAAAAAATCCTCAAAGTGCTCCTTCCATCTCCTCAATTTCTTTCTCTTCTCCACCAACAATCTATTATTCCTATCTTTCACTCCCCTACTATTTCCCCTTTCACACTGCCTTACTTTCCTTACCTCCTTCCAAAACTATTTCTTACTCTTCCTTCATTTCACACTCAGATTCTTCCCAAACTCTTCACCCACTTTCTTCTTACTCTCCTTCACCAGCCTCTTCACCTCCCTTCTCCTGCTCACATATACCTCTCTCTTCTCTCTCTCATCTTCTCCCCTACCTCTACTCGCTAACCATTCACTATATGCCTTCTTTTTTTGTTCCAAAGCTCGTTTCACCTCATCATTCCACCATGCTGTCCCTTGCACACCTTTGCATCTCCGCCTCACTCCACAAACTGCCTCACACTCTGCGCCTATCTCTTCCGTGAATATCTTACATACGTCTTCCACCCCTTCCATCTGCTCTAGTTCATACCTTCCCAATCGTTCTTCCACTATGCTCTTATACTCTGTCATTTTCTTACTATCTTGCAATTTCTCCACTCTTCTCACAGGAGCTGCTTCCTCCTGTCTTCCCCTTCGTCTCCTCAACCACTTTCTTTGCAGCTCTACCTTGGCCAGACCTCCATTCCCCCACGCTCTCCACACTCTTGCATCCAACACTTGTCTTCTCATTCGCTCATCCACACACACGTAGTCTATCATTGCCTTTCGTTCAACAAGTTCACCAACCATCCTCCTCATTACTCTCCATGTTTCCTGGTGGATCATCTTTTGACGAAAGTAGGTGTTGGCTATTGCCAACCCCTTCCAAGCACAGATGTCCACCAAAGCACTTCCATTCCCATCTACTTCAGCTGGCACACCCCACTGACCAACCACTCCATCCACTCGTACATTCCCAACTTTACCATTCATGTCTCCAATCAACAGCACTCTCTCGCTCTTCTCAAACTTGTCCATATATGCTTCGACTCTCGACCAAAACTCATCTTTCACTCTTGCCACTCGATCCTCTGTCGGGGTATATACACATACAATCGCCCACGCTTATATACCTGCTTTCATCCTCACCCATACAATCCTTGCACCCACTGTTCCATACTCTCTTATATTCTCCTTCCAAATCTTGCTTATCATCAGACATACTCCCTCTCTTGCCCTCTCCTTCTCATTTACTCCCGCACATATACCTAAACCATATTCCCACTCTCTCACTACTTGGTGGTGGCCAGAATTAGGATCCAAGTAAGATGGAGAAATAGAAGGGAAAGACGAGAGGAAGGAGTAGTTGCAAGGAGAGTGGAAAGGTTACAAGAGGATGAGAAAAAGGCAGAGTATAAGAGAGAAGTGGAGGAACGATTGGGCAAATATGAATTGGAGCAGAGGGGGGACGTGGAAGGTGTGTGCAGGATATTTACTGAAGAAATATGTGCAGCATGTGATTTGGTGCGTGGGAGGAAGAGAACGGGGAGGGGGATGTAACGAACAGCATGGTGGACTGAAGAGGTGAGACAGGCTGTGGCAAAAAAGAAGAAAGCATACAATGAATGGATGAGAAATAGGGGCGTGGAAGAAGTTGAGAGGCGGAAGAGAGAGTTTTATGTAGAAAGAAAGAGAGAAGTGAAAAGATTAGTAAGAGAGAGTGAGAAGAGAGTGGATGAGGAATTTGGAAGGAATTTGAGTGTAAAGTGGAGGGACTGTAAGAAAATGTTTTGGAAAGAGGTGAAGAGAGTAAGACAGGGTGGAAGTGAGGCTAGCATGGGAGTGAAAGATAAAAATGGTAGATTACTAGTTGAGAAGGGAGAAAAAGTGAGCAAATGAAGAGAACACTTTAAGGAATTGTTGAACTTACAGGATGGAAGTAATACGAGTATAAGTGCTGGGGAATGGCTGGGAGGAGGAGGGAGGTGAAAAGACAAGAAGAAATCAGTAGGATAGAAGTTTTGGAAGCAATGGAGAAAGTTAAATTGGGGAAAGCCCCAGGAATTGATGGAGTGTGTGGTGAAATGCTGAAGCATAGGGGAGAGATAATAGTAGAATGGATGTGGAAGACATATAGATTGGCCTGGGAGGAAGGTCCGAGGATTGGAAGTCAGGTATAATTATTCCCTTGTACAAAGGAAAAGAGGAAAAAGAAGTGTGTGGTAATCATAGGGGCATTTGTCTTATTAGTATAATAGGAAAAGTGTATGGTAGGATACTTATTGACAAAGTTAGAGAAAGAACAGAGGAATTAGTTGGAGAAGAACAGGGAGGCTTTAGGAAGGGAAGAGGTTGTGTAGATCAGATATTCATTCTTAGATCTTTAGTGGAAAGTTTCTAGAGAAGGGAAGGACGTTGTATGCAGCTTTCATGGATTTGGAGAAAGCATATGACAGGGTGGATAGACAAGGATTGTGGAAAGTATTAAGAATATATGGAGTAGATGAAAAGTTGTTGAATGCTGTGAAGAGTATGTATGATGGTGCTAAGGCTGCAGTGCATGTAGATGGTGAACTAAGTGAATTTTTCTCTTTGAAGGTTGGGTTGAAGCAGGGATGTGTCATGTCTCCATGGTTGTTCAATCTGTACATGGATGGGGTAATAAAAGAGGTACAAGGTAGGGTAGTGGATGTTCTAGTGTCCCTGGTGAGAGAGGATAGTGTTTGGAAACTCCCTGTACTGTTGTTTGCAGATGATACTGTGTTGAGTGAAGACGAAGGGGAGCTGCAAGGCTTGTTGGATGAGTTTGGGAGAGTGTGTAAGAAACGGAGTCTAAAGGTGAATGTAGGGAAGAGTAAAGTGATGGTCTTTGAGAGAGGTGAAGTCAGTGAATGTACAGCGAGGTTGAATGGTGAGGAATTGGAAAATGTGAGTACCTTTAAGTACTTGGGTAGTGTGATGAGTAAGGATGGAGGTTTGGAGAGTGAAGTGCTTGAAAGGGTACAGCAGGGAAGAAAGGTTGCTGGTTCTTTGAAAGCAGTGATAAGAAACAGGGAAGTGAGCATGGAAGTGAAAAAGTTACTATACGACAGTATTGTGATACCAACTCTAACGTATGGAAGTGAAGCTTGGACGTTGTTGGAAGAACACAAGTCAAGAGTGAGAGCAATGGAAATGAGTTATTTAAGAGGAGCCTGTGGAGTCACATGGAGAGACAGGCTGACGAATGAGGATATAAAGGAGCGTTGTGGTGTGGATGTGGATGTAATAGGAAGCGTTATGAGGAACACACTGAGGTGGTTTGGCCATGTGGAGAGGATGGAGGGTGAAAGACTGACGAAGAGAGTGTATGTGAGTGAGGTGGAGGGGGGAAAAGGGAGGGGGAGGCCGAGAATGAGATGGAGGGATGGAGTGGAGAGGTATATGAGAGAGGGGGGTGTGAGTTGGAAGCAGGGCAGTGACATGGCGGGGGGACAGGGCGACGTGGAGGCGATTTGTTTGTGGCCACCCCAAACGGGATTGAGGATTCTGGCACTATATATTATAATATATATATATATATATATATATATATATATATATATATATACTATATTTTTTTTCAGTTGTCAGCGAATAGTTCAGTTTATACCATGAAAAGAAGTAACTGCAATATGTAACTGAACATTAAATTTGCTGTAACTATAACTGTAATTGTAATTTGGAAATATTAAAATTGAGTGATATTGTAACTGTAATTGAAATTGCAACGGTAATTGTGATTATAACTGAGCTATAGGACAAGTAATTACAGCTGTAACTGTAACTGACCCAAACCAATGCAATTACTTCAAGCATGATATGAAGCCATCACTGAAAATTCACCCCATACCATCAAAGCACCCTACTGTGAGGGAAAATTCACCCCATACCATCAAAGCACCCTACTGTGAGGGAAAATTCACCCCATACCTTCAAAGCACCCTACTGTGAGGGAAAATTCACCCCATACCATCAATGCACCCTACTGTGAGGGAAAATTCACCCCATACCATCAAAGCACCCTACTGTGAGGGAAAATTCACCCCATACCATCAAAGCACCCTACTGTGAGGGAAAATTCACCCCATACCATCAAAGCACCCTACTGTGAGGGAAAATTCACCCCATACCATCAAGGCACCCTACTGTGAGGGAAAATTCACACTGTACCATCAAAGCACCCTACTGTGAGGGAAAATTCACCCCATACCATCAATGCACCCTACTGTGAGGGAAAATTCACCCTGTACCATCAAAGCACCCTACTGTGAGGGAAAATTCACCCTGTACCATCAAATACCCTACTGTGAGGGAAAATTCACCCCATACCATCAAAGCACCCTACTGTGAGGGAAAATTCACCCCATACCATCAAAGCACCCTACTGTGAGGGAAAATTCACCCCATACCATCAAAGCACCCTACTGTGAGGGAAAATTCACCCCATACCATCAAAGCACCCTACTGTTCATTATATAGTAAACTACAACTAAGGTAGATAATCTGAGTCAAGAACAAGGATAGAAAAGCAGAAAAGACAGAAAAACAGAGCAACATAGTTAAGTATGTAATACTGACGTCCTTAGTTTCCCTTTCAGACTAAGGTCATGTATAGGATGATTTTCGTTCACCTTTTCCTATAAAATTTCCTTTTCCCATGCAGCAGGGTAGTCCTTGTCACTTTTTCCTGCTGACAAGAATGCGACAAACATTTGGGTGGGGTGGGGATGTTTTTGTTTTCTATCATTATCTGTACTTTGGTTAACTAAAAAAAAAAAAAAAAAAGTAGTTCTGTTGCTGGTTGCTTCTTTTTGTACTCCTCTGCACTCATTCCATTCTAACTCCCTCTTTACTTGCCGCCCACCCTCCCAACTCCCCCCGCTCCTTCTGTCTCCCCCTCTTTCCCTCTTTTCGTCCCACCGCACCATCTGTTTCCCCTTCCAGTTATTGCCCAAGTCAAATATGGCCATCCCTTCCATCTATCTATCCCTCCTTCCCTCCCCCGTCCCCTCCTCCTTCCCAACACATTCATCCATATAAAGGTCTATTGTCCCTCTCTCTGACTTACATTATTACTTGTTTTCCCTCCATAGTCTGTGCTTCTTTTTTTTTCTCGTTAGCCTTCTTTTTTTCTTTGCGTTTCTCTCTCTCTCTCTCTCTCTCTCTCTCTCTCTCAGGTTCAAGACAACCACACCCACAATAATAAACTTACACTCAACCCCATATGACGTTGACCTTTGACCCCTTGACCTACCTGACGTAATCAGCTCATCATCTCCTCATACTGCATCACTGACAAAAGTTTGGTTTGGGTTCAGGGGATATCGTGCCGAGAAAAGTGTCACGAATGCACGCACGGACACACCAATCACTTAATGCCTCCTCTAACACAGGTGGACGAAGGCATATTGAGAGAGACAGACAGACAGACAGACAGACAGAGCAACAAAACCCACTGCCTTTCCCATCCACCATTCAATAGTTTTTTTTTTTTTTTCGTTCGCTTCCATTACATATTCAGGCAGTCAGCGTCACCACTAATAGAAATTTCTCACTCTTTTTGTGGGCCAGCTGCTGATGACGTCACGCGTAAACAAAAACTTCCCGTGCTTTTTGAGGTGCGAATTTTTAAAAGCACCAGGAACTGATTGAATGCGTGGCGAAATGACGAAGTATGGAGAGAGGTAGTGAATGAATGGAAGAGGAAAATATGCAGACTAGCCCATCATGAAGTCAGATATATTAATTTCTCTGTACAAGGAAGAAATGGGGAATAGAAGCGTACTCATTCATAACGATATTTGTCTTCTCAGAGAAATAGAAAATATGTACCGAGTTTTTCAATACCCTGAGACCCCAAAGCAATCTGAATATTTTCATTATCAATTAACCGATGTAATTGAAGTTTGGTCATTACTTTCCTCATTTCATTACATTTTTATCCGCAGATGCATCAGTTTTTGAAAGCTCAGTACCGAAACACTTTTAAGCTCTGTGTGCCAAAATAGTGCACTTTCGGGGCTGCATACCCACTCGAATGGCTGCATTCTCCCCTCAATGTTTTATTTGATAAGATGTATAAGGCTTGTTTTTTATTTATTTTTTTATCTATTTATTTATTTAAGGTGTCCCCGCATCCAGGAAAAAGCATTGCGTTAAATCAAAAAAATCAGAAATACGCGGTCAATTGTGGAGTAAGGCGTCATCTCTCAAACAAAGCAGTTAACTGTCTGATACTTCACTCCTTGCCGCGCTGGTGAGAGGGCAGCATTTCATTTAAGGCTTATACCACTTTAAGTGCACATGTTGTGGAGCCTCCAAGGGGTTAATGAAAGCCATAAACTGAAGTTTGTAAGTACCTAGTTTCACTTAAATCCTCTCTTTAATAAGGGGTACGAGTATATTAGGGTTTGTGTGGTGACTCCGAGTAGCAAATTACTTTGTATAATTCAATACTTGTTGACAGAGTGAGGAGGAAGAACAGAGGAATTAACTTACAAGGAACATTGGGATTTTAGCAAGGGAAGCAATGATGACCAGATAATTGCACTAAGGTATACAGTGGAGATGAAATGTAATTAGAGAAGGGAAAGAAGTTGTATGCTGCCTTCATTGATGGGAAGAAAGCCTGCAACAGAGAGGAGACAAAGAATGTAAAATACACAGAAAATGAAAAAAATGTGGAGTAGAGAGATACTGGTGAATGTGGCTAAGAGAATTTATGACGGAAAGATTGCGGTGGGTGTGGAGGAAGGAATGTTAATTGATTTCTTTGACCTGAATGCAGGAGTGAAACAGGGATATGTCGTGTCTTTTTCTGGCTACACACACACACACACACACACACACACACACACACACACACACACCTCTGTCTATCTATCGGCAGGTAATCAGTGACGGGAAGTGAACGCGCTAATCACAAGTCGCCTTCCAAACCCCTTGCTTGGAAAAAAGAGCCAGTGAGGTCCTTTGTTTATGTTTTGTCTTGATTTCTCCCTCGTCTCTGCCCGGCATCACTGTTCCAGGCCTCCCCCGTGTTCACAATTACACTTGTGTTTGTATACATGCGAGAGGAACACAGGAATTGCTGAACCCGTAACCTTTCCTGACCTAACTTTGCTTGACCAAGTACGTCGTCCGGGAAGTCAGTCTTATTTCTTATATTTAATTCTTTTCCCTTGCACTAAGATAGGTTAGATTAGGTCACATCATGTTTGCTGCTGTTTACCTCTGTTGCAACAATTCTACTCTACAATATTTTATACAATGAACAGTTTTTCTCAATGCTTCGAATTCTTTAAATCTCTTTGAGACATTATCTGATCCAGTGTTTGATAATACTGGGTTTACATTTGCCTTGCACTGTTTTTCAGGACACTACATAAACTATGCTCATTCAAGTATTGAATAAAAATTGTTGGACTCTTACTTGTGCTTCTATGTACTGCACTTGCATCATTTACCAAGACGAATATTATGTTAAGATTTTTAACTCCCCAGTTAGGATCTCTCAATTTTTCAAAATAGTGGGCCTAATACTGGTGCTAATAATTATCTTTGTTGGTGTTGGTTAAAACTGAGTTACAATTACTCATGATGGTAATACGTGATTCGTAGTTTGTAGTGATTTGCGTTATTATATTTTTCCTCTGCTACGATGAGTGTCTAAGGTTTTTACACTGCCCTAATTTATATTATTTTGACCTAATAATGTTGTGAGTGGCCACTTTAGTTGTCCTTATTCAGCCATCTAGACAATATTTATTGTTGGCTCTCCATGACGAAGCAATACAGAAAAGATAACATGTTTATTGAGAAGTTCTGCAGTCTATGTAATATTGATACCTGATGTTTGATTCAGGCCTTTGAGATAATAACTCCAGTGAGGACAGTGACAGTCAGGACAGTGGCTGAGAATGAGGATAATGACAGAGTGAGGACAGTAGCAGAGTGAGGACAGTGGCAGAGTGAGGACAGTGGCAGAGTGAGGTGAGTGGTTGTGTTGCACTCTGACCCATTCTCAATATCTTGGTTCAATATCTCACCCCGGAAGTCGTATTGGTATTGCCGGAAGGGAGGTGACAATGGGGATGGGGGAGGAGGGAGAGTAATGAGGGAGGGGGAGAGTAAGAAAAAAATGGAGAAGTAACGACAGGAGGGAGAAGAAAAGGAGGAAGAGGAGAAGAAAGAAGACCTGAAGACAGAAAAAGTAGAAATCTTAGTAAGGAAAAAAAGGGAGGGAAACAAAAAGGAAATATGAAGGTAAAAAGAGAAATATGTGGAGGAGAAGGGGAGCAGGAGGAGGAGGAGGGGAAGGAAAAGCAGAACAAAGGAAAGGGTAGGGGAGGAAAAAGTAGAGAAGAAGGAAAAAAGGGAAGGAAAGTCAATCATCGAAAATAAGAAAAACAAAAATACAACGAATAGAGCAGAAAGTTGAACGAGAGAAAGAATTGTATGAATGAGGGGGAAGGGAAATGAAAATGTTGGGAAAAAGAAGTAAGAGAATAAGTAAGGTGGAGGAGAGAAGGGGTTAAGAGATGGAGGGACGACGACGGAATGAGAGGCGCATAGGCAGAAGGTAAGGGAAGAATTAGAGGAAGGGGAGAGAGGAAATGAAGGAAATGGAGATGAAGAGAAGGGAAAGAGGATAGGAAACACGGACAATGGAGGGAGCAGCTAGAATACAATAAATGGAGAGGAAGAATGATAGGGCTAAAGGAGAAGTGTAAAAGGAAGCAGGAATTGCGAAGAGCAATGAGGAAAGTAAGGAAAATAAAGACAGAAGGAAGAACGTATGGCAGAATAGGAAGGATCGTTGCAAAGGCGTGAGAAGGAAATGAATGAGGAGGGGAGAGGGAGGAGAAAAATGTGGGCACGATACAGAAGAAGCAAAAGAAGAACAGCAGAGCAGAGAGGTTTCAATGACCAGCGTGTGCGATTCTTGTAATTTTGGCTCAGAAAGTTCATCGTTTAAGGCTAAGTTCACTGCAGATAGTTTTTATTCAATTTACACCAAACTTGATGGAAGGCTAGAAGGTTGAGTTAGGGTTATGGAAAGTTAGAAGGTTGAGTTAGGATTATGGAAGGTTAGAAGACTGAGTTAGGATGAAGTGATACAGTTAAGGCAATCAGCGAAAGGTAAAGATCAGACAGCAAGGTAAAAGAAACGGACCTTTTACTTAACCAGTTATAGACAACAAAGGATTAACTACTGTAACTATCATAAGAACAATAGGCTAAAGGTATGGGTCACAGGGCAATTTAATCCAAGTTAGAGCAAACCAGGTGGATGAGTTGAAGCTCAGGCAAGGACGAAGTCATTTGAGAACACTCAGCCAAGGATCAGGGTCACAGGCCAGGGTGAACAGTTTTTGCCTTAGACCATTTGCAGGGAATGGGTGTTACAATTTTTTTTTTTTTTTAATGGAAAAGGATAAGACTTACATATCTCATTCGATATAACACACTGTTCTAAATGTAATAACATAAATAATAACATAAACACATCCATAACTTCCACATACAAAGAAAAAAATCAGTGAAGCAATTACAAAAATGGATTTAATTTTATATAAAGATACAGGAATGGCACAATGAAACCATACGAACAAGTATCAGGCAACACAGGCATGTGCAACCCTTTTCCTACACTGTTTTCTTCTTTTACTTTAGTACGTGCTATTGCAGTGTGGGAATTACTGAAGCAAAAGTATGGTCAAAATGGCAATTGGAATGAATATGTACAACTATTACCCATCCATACAGTGCATAAAATTAGGTCACGAGAAAGATGTACGGATGGTGTTACGTGTGCATATGCTGCTTCCCCTTGTTCCTATGGTTATGCCACTGTGCCATCTTCATCTCTTCATATATTTTGTTATTTTTGTCTTTACTCATATAAGGATAACACATTAGGACCCCAGTGTCTATCAGAATGTGGCACTGTGATAGGTTGACGAAAAGTTGTTACTGAAGATGTTTAACAGAGGAGTGATTTCCTTACAGTTCCTCCTTCTGTGGAAGTTTTGACGTCCAAAAACCCTGCAGATGTCCTAATATGACATTTCCCTTCCTACAATAGAAGCTATAATGTCTAAGATCGATTGCAAACTCCTAATATGACATCTCTTTTGTCTACTAAGTTCTTACACAGATTTCATTAAGCCATTCACTACAACGACACCTTATGCTATTAATCCTGCAGCCAGGAGATAACTGCATTACTTTTTATACAAAGTATAAGCAAAAACTGCTAGCCTGCCTTTTTTCATTAAAATCTGAAAGGAACCGAAATCAAGATCCGATCATTTTGCAATACCTAGGCAAATTGCGCCTATAAAAGAGGCCTTGAACTGAGGGAAATATGGACATGAAAAAGTGAGTTCCAGAGTTGACCTTTTGCATGCATGAATGATTGAGAATACTTGTTAACACAGGAAAGACTTTTCGTAATAATAAGTAAAATAAAATAAAAACTAAGATGAGAAGGAGCGAACGCAGGAAGGTGGACTGAGATGGTTAGAAACTTTAAAGGTGAGTCATGACAAAGTTTTCAGGGAATTTTTCTTTCAATTTAACCTGGATGAAATATTGGGGGTGCTGCCTAGTGGTGGAGAGTTACAAGCACAGGGATATATCAGGCACCTCTCTCTCTCTCTCTCTCTCTCTCTCTCTAGTCATGGCTAGCTTGGGTCCTGCAGATCATCCCATTGGCCGTGACGGGAAGGAAACAGAGAAATGAAAATTAGGATGAAAATGGTAGAAAGGGGAGGATAGATTTAATGAACAGCTTTTCAGGAGTCTGCTTCACACTAAAAACCGAATCGTTTTTAGTCTGTTATTTCATTTACACCCTACTTATTTAACCACACAAGTTCAGTCCTTCCTCTGTTAGATATTCTGCGTCATATAATAACTACGAGGTGAAGGGAAGTCTCACATACTCATCATCAAAGTGTCTGATGTTGAGGTACTTTATCCCGTAGAGAAAGGTTTGCTTTCCACGACTAAGCCAAAGGTTCTGATTGAAGTTGCGATGGTTTGTGTGAGCACAAGTGTCTGCATGAGCAACAATATCCCTCCAGGCATAGGGTGACCACAATCTGATTTATGATTGCTAGTACTCCACTATATCTATCTATCTATCTATATAGATAGATAGATAGATATAGATATATGTGATATATGTGATATATATATATATATATATATATATATATATATATATATATATATATATATATATATATATATATATATATATATATATTGTTACATAGCCTATGATTTCATCATCCTTTGTGTAATTTTAAGGCACAGTTGCTGCATGTTTGATCACGAGCGTGTTCTGCCTCAGTCCCCCCCTTCTACCGTTATAGTAGAGTAAGTTGTTCTCTCTTATACTTTGCGAGATTTTCAGCTCTCTGTCCCCATGGCTTCATTTGCGCGTCCCTCTTACAAGTTGTATCAAGCTCTCCTGGCTCCTATATAATGAGCTCAGTCTCTGCATCATTGCCACTTAGATCTGCTCCTCATTTTGTTCACATCTCTGTCCTCCCCTGTACAGATATTATTATTGTGAGTGCTCAAGAAGTCTCCAACCATCTAGCAGCTGTGTGTAATTTGAGTATAACTGTTGTTGCATTTTTTCTTGTACTGTATAGCATAAGTTTAATTTGTAGGCCTAGTGAAGTTTTTGTAATTTATGTAGGGTTCTTTATGTCAGTCATTTTGGATAATAGTTTGTATCTGTAATAATTTAGCTGGCATTCACTGAGTATTATCTGGTATCTCATTTTATCAGGGCTGACTTAGATAAATTTACTCTTGCTAATTTCGTGTTAATAGAGGCTATTGCAGTTAACCATATATTTAACCTGTATTTGCCATTACATTATCCTTATGAGTTCTGAATGTTTTGTTGTTAATTTAAGCATTAAACTTTAACTTGTAATTTTACCTAACTCTTTTGTTTTGAACCTGGAACTTTACGGGACAGTAGTGACTCTTCGTATTCTCACTTAAAGTGTACATTATCTTTCTCTGTTCCGTAACACAATATATATATATATATATATATATATATATATATATATATATATATATATATATATATATATATATGTGTGTGTGTGTGTGTGTGTGTGTGTGTGTGTGTGTGTGTGATAAATGATCAGAGGTGCGTGTGTGACACTGGAGTTAAAGTTTTGGTTACATTGCTGACTCAGTCACCACGGAGGGACAGTAGACAGACACGGAAGGAGCGAGAGAGGCAAAACGAGGATGGGGACGGAGGAAGATGAACGAGATGATGTAAGAGAGGGTTGGAAATAGAAAGAAAATTGGTTGAAGAGTCTAGGAGAAGGGAGGAGGGAGAAGTGAAGGGACAGGAAACATAACACGGAGGAGGGAAGGAAGGGGGAAGGAAATGGAAAGGCAGCCAAATGTGGAAGAAGAGGGAGACAGACAAAGGAATAACAGAGACACAAAGAGGGAGGAAGGGGGGCTGGAGGAACTAAGAGAGGGAGAAAGGAAGAGAAGGAAAATCGACAAGGAAATGGTACTGAGAAGAGGTGAATAGAGGAGAAAGGGGGATGGGGGAAGGAGATATGGAGTGAGGGAGGGATAGAGAGAGAACTTTGGAGAATTGATGTTATCTAGGGAACTTGAGATAGTTATGAAAACAGAAGGAGAAAAGCACGGGGGCGAAGATTGCAAAGAGACAAGGCGTTACTCATTGGTCAAGGCAGCACTGAGTACAAGTCGGGTCTAGGTGTGGCTTTGCGTTGGCTAGAATAACTGTTGTTTGTGGTCCGACCCGAACACCCGAAGACTTGACCCCGACACAGGCCACATCCACCCTTTCCCTACTGGACCAATATGGCTGCTTTAATGATGAGGTGTCACTCATTCTGTCAACCACATAAATAAAGTTGCACATTAACACTGTCTCTTGTGGGTACCTAAACAGCACGGCAGTATAGCAGTGAAGAGCGGAGAAAAAGATAGAAAGAGGGAGGGAGGAAACAAGAATCATTTGGACTCTGAAATGAAGCAGAAACAAGGTAATGCAGAGAAACAAGAGGGGTCGGGAAAAGCGAAGGAGAATGCAATAGTCAGAGAGAGTAGGAACGGGTAGGGGAGGGAGAGAAGGAAGGTCGGAGGGAGGAAGGGACAGAAGTATGGAGAGAGGAAGAGAAAGAGACACATTGAGAGTTTACTCATTCAGATGATGTAAAGAAAAGGAACTCAGAAGGAAGGAGAAGGATGACAAATGATAGAAAAACAAACAAACACAAGACGAAGAAAAGGAAGAAAATGCTAAAGAATAAAACAAAAGAGAAAACAGCAGGATAGAGGAGAATAGAAAGGGGGAAAAAGGAAGGCATGGAGAGAGAGAGAGAGAGAGAGAGAGAGAGAGAGAGAGAGAGAATATTGGTATGTGAACGTCAGTGGGACAGGGAAAGTGGGAAACGAACGTAAAAGGGAGAGAACGGATGAAATGGATTGGAAGATATATGGAAGATGAGGGAGGAGGAGGAGGAGGAGGAGGAGGAGGAGGAGGACGAGGGGGAGGAGAAGCAAATGGATTGGAGGGGGAGGAGGACGAGGAGGAGGAGGAGAAGCGAATGGATTAGAAGGGGGAGAAGGAGAAACAAAAGGAGAGGGAGGGAGAGGATGAAGAAGAGAGGGAAGGAAAGGGAGGTACAGACAAAGGGAAATGTAGAGTTAGAAGAGTAACTATCAGGAACATAGGTAAGCTTTGAGAGAATTTGAAGCAGAAGACCTGATGGTGACGAAGCGTTGGCAAGAACGAAGTATATATCTGGTAAATGTGTTCCCTTGAAAAAAAAAAAAAAAAATGTAGAAAGACAAAGGAAATAATGCCTCTAGATCTCCAGGCAAGGTGACTGAGCAGAAAATGAAGCTCAAGATCATGTTGTGGAGAACTGCCATTGGGGAAGGGACCTACACAAGTTAGTATGATCATTAGTATCTAAGGACGGTATTCTAGTACGGTTAGGAAGTTTAGTAACACCGCTTTCTTATCGATTTATTTCTAATTCTGCGCCGTTACTATATTCCTGTGTGTTAGTCATGCAATCTGTGTCGATACTGAAAAGACATAAGAAGCAAACCAGGGGATATTAATGTGTAGTTTGGAAAATAAATAGTTAAGACTGAGGTGTTAGGGAGCCTCCTTACCCAACGAGAATACGGGCCTAAATATACACACTGGAGAGACGCTGTAGAGTTTTGAAGCAATCCTCAGTGACCCCTTTAGTGCGATTACGTCTAGCATCCCGTAATGATGGGTCCAACATACACACATACTAGATGTAAGAAAAGTAGCTGCTTAAATAACTTACTCATTACCGCTGCCAATATATTTTTTATCACAGCTGCATTCAGTGTAAGCTGCTGGTACCTTTAAAATAAGTCTGCAGCTTTTGAAATGAAAAGTTTGATGAATTCACTGTAACTTTTATTAATTCCTGGTACTGTTAATTTAATAAGGGAAATATATAACACGTTTTTACTCACATCATCTTTTCTCCTATTGTTATTACTGTGCAAATCTACGGTAAGTTATTATTATTTTTATTATTATTATTATTATTATTTTATTATTATTATTATTAACTTCCACCTTCTCTTCTGTGGCTTCAAAATTTGATGAAAGTGTTAAGTTGAGGAACTTACATGATTTTTCCCTCTTGAAGTTGCCTGCCTAATAATGAAGTCAGTTAATGGCCTAACTTTACTTTGCACCGGCTGTCTTCACGTCATTAGCAATCATATTAAAAAGAAATCTCTCTCTCTCTCTCTCTCTCTCTCTCACACACACACACACACACACACACACACACACACACACAAATACTGCCGCTGTATAGACATTTGAGCAATGAGCTTTCGTACTTCTGGCAATTATTCGTCACTCTTGCACACAGTCATTCTAGTTCTTTACGTGTGTTGTTTCAATATAGCTTGAGTAGTCAAGCATAATAAAATAAATGTTTGCATATAAATAAACTGGATAACGACACAATGCTATCCTGTGAACCAAATCAACATTATTTTATAACTAACTGTACAATGTTGCCTCAGATTTAGGTCACTGCTACGTCACTACTCTTTTTGTTCTCTTATCATTTCCTAACAATGGCTTTGTTACTATTATTATTATTATTATTATTATTATTATTATATTTATTTTTATATTATTATTATTATTGTTATTATTATTATTATTATTATTATTAATATTTACGTATTTATGTTTTGCACGGTGGGATGGGGGAAACGGCGGGACATTAGTACCATAGATGAAGGGAGACTAATTCATTCCTCCTTATCCTAGTCTTTCTTTCCTAGTCTTGGTAGTGCAGAATAATCAGTGTCAACTCTAGGACAGGGAATCCTAGGAGAAACAGTTGCTTTCTTTAGTTCCTTCCCTTTTTTGTTCGTTGGTGAAAACGTACAATGAATCAGCTATATCTATATTTTCATCTTTACCTTTTTGTTCACGGTAAGTTTTAGTAAGTTTTCTGTTCAACATCACATCGGCTTTCTCCCCTCCCCCCCTTGCCCTCTGTGCACTCCAAAAAAGTGTATTCTCGGCCTATTTTCGCCACCTAAACATATTTTTTTTTGCCACATAACCTACATATTCCAATTCCTTGATGTTTGTACTACACGGTAAGAAAAAATATATATACATGCGTTAGGGGGGTGTAAATAAACATCCGCGAACATTCATCTCACTTCCCAACATCAAAGCTCGAATATTTACTAACCCATCTCTATACAGTGTGTTATATCATCATTTGAGAGAGAATTTTATTAGCTGTCGAATGGTCCACGTGGCACTTTGTTACGAGGTATGGTTGTCGAGTAATAAACAAAAAAGTTAAACCTATTTCTGACAGACAACAGAGTTTATATTCGGCGAGCTCTAGCGAAAAACTTTTCTCGGCAGTGTTGTTTTTATTTTATCATCTTATGCAGAATTTCATGGGCTTTCACCTGATATAATAACAGGTCTCCTATGCCTCATAGTTTTCGAGAAAAATGCACAAAACTATGGTGTACCCACCTGTGCACTGAACCACCGTCAGCCATGGTCATTTACATTATTTTCCCATAGCGCACAAACATTTTTATGCATGCTAGGTATGCTTTTTTTTTTTAATTCCAATTACTATTGTAAAATTACATCTGGTTTTCTTTATAGTCCTCTCAGAAACCACACATGAACACAACACCTGTTGCTAGCAACTGAAAATGAAGCTGGACTTATTTCCCTGCCATATGTGCTTATGTAAATAATAATAAATATCTATATGTAAATATACTAACATAAAAAGAGGGAAATAAATAAATAAAAAAAATCACTTACTTGCTCCAGTGGCAATGCTGTTCCTGCAGAACCAGATGGGTTGGAGGTGAGGAGTTTCGTACTGTGTGTGTGTGTGTGTGTGTGTGTGTGTGTGTGTGTGTGTGTGTGTGTGTGTTCTCACCTAATTGTACCTTTACAGGAATGAATCAAGTTCAAACTGCCCCGAGTTTTAAGCCATTTTCATTATACATCTCCTTAAATATATGAATTGCTTTGGCACCCACTATTTCATTCCATAGTGCATTCCACTGATCAATTGCCCCATTTGGGAAATTAAATTTCCTTATGTCTTTATCGCCCCTCTTTTTATGCATTTTTTTGCAGTGTCCTCTTGCTGATGCTTCCCCATAGGTTATATATTCATGTATATTTTCTCCTTCTCTGATATGCATTTATATAGCATAATTATGTCTCCTCTTTTCCTTCTCTCCTGAATGTTGACAGATTCAGTTTTTCTAGTCTTTCTTCATAGCTTAGATTCCTTAACCCACCCCATCCTGACCACTTTTCCACCACTGACTCCCCCCAATCCCGACCATTTCTGGATTTTTTTTTTTTTTTTTTTTTTGGCTCAAACCTCCGCTTTTGGTGAGAAACATCAAAAATTCATAGAGAAATCGCTCACCTGAGATTTAAAATACTCGATACACGTAGGAGTACCTCCTTACCTTACTGGGTTATCTAATAGGCTGGCACCAAAGAAAACGAGTTCTATGGCAGGATTACTATTTCACACCACTCATAAATGGTATTTTTTATTTACTTGGTACGAATTTATATGTAGTACGAGAGTATATTGGTTTTCAAGCAGTAATATAGGCATTATAAGCATTGTTTCACTCACTAACTCATCACCATACCTGACCTTTTTTTTTCCACATTACCTGATCAACATTTCTGACTGTTTCTTCCTCTAATGCTATGTAAAGTTTGTCCTCCACATTGTCATTGATTGGGGAATCACTCTGGCCCTGAATTTCGTACCATGGCATGACATGGCTTTACTGGCCAGGTCACTGATAACAGGTGAATTGCTGAGACAATGGCGTGCAGGGGGAGGAGGAGGTCATGCTGGGTAAGGCATTGTCCCTGCCTGGCATCTTGTAGAGGAAGGTGTCACGTGTATACGTACCAAAAATCACCTGCAAAAATTGAAAATTGTGCAAATTAGGGACCCTGCAATTGATTCGCGTTTATGTACGTCGACGGGATTGGCAGTGACAAAACTTGTGGACGTTAAAGAACGTCGACGGGACGCTGCGGGTTAAGCTTGGTACCCAACTTGTAGCGGCCCTTTGAGCTTTTTCGATCTTACTATGTCTATGTGTTTCTTGAGATGAGGATTCCAGACTACGGATCCATACTCCAGGGTTGGTATGATGAAAGATGTTATTATCTTCCTCAGCATGTCTTCATTTATGTATGTGATTGCTATACTCATATCTACAGGCAGTGTATATATGTTATGTACCTTCTCACTTATGTGGTCAGCCAAAGATAGTCTGTTATTAATAATCACACTTAAGTCCTTCTCTCTTTTTGATATGTGTAGGGTTTTACTTCCTAACTTATAATCCCAATCTGGTCTTTTCCCATTTTTACCAAACTTGATTACATGACACTTGTCCACACTGAATTCCATTTGCCATGTATTGCTCCATTCATGAAGTTTTTTTAATTCTTCTTGTAGCTCATTACAAGAGTCTGTGATAGTAATTCTCGTTTGTATTTTTGCATCATCAGCAAACATATTTAAATATCTTTCATTTCCAGTGACACTGTCTATATGATTTATATACATTAAAAACTTAATTGGTGCCAGCACTGAGACCTGTGGAACTCTGCTAGTCACCTCCCTCGATGATGAGTAATTTCCCCTCCGTACTGTTCTCATTTCCCTTTTTCTGAGAAAATCTTGCATCCAACAGTACAGTTTGCCTCAGGTTCCTCCTTGATGGTACAGTTTCCATAAAAGTTTTTGGTGCAGTACTTTGTCAAATGCTTTCTTGAAATCTAGATAGATATTGTCCATCCACCCTTCTCTTTTCTGTAATGTTTCTGCTAGTAGCCAAACATACTAGTAACACATGGTTTTCTCTTTCTGAAACCATATTGCCTTTCTGTTATCATACTGTGTTCTAGATGGTTTACACAAATTTTCTTACTAGCTTTTCCAGTATCTTACTTACAACATTGGTTAGAAATACTGGTTGGTAGTTGAGTGGATTTTGTCTATTCCCTATCCCGAATAAGGGAACAATGTTTGCTTTCTTCCAAATATCAGGAAGTTTACCTTGACCCAAGGATTCCATGAATATTAAAGATAATGATCTACTTCCTCTTTGCGCATTCATGCAGCACCCATAATGAAATTTCTTCAGGACCATTTGCTTTTCTTTTATCTAATTTACTTAACTCCTCCTGTATTTCTTTTTTTGACATTTCTATACAGTAGTGCACCAACTTTCGCTACAGCAGGATTCGCGGAATCCACTTTCTTGGCATGCACCAAATATTCCCTAACTTCCACTTTCGCTTGAAAAAAATCGATTTTCGCGCACAAATTTTGGGTTTGGGACAATATTTTGAACTTTGAATTTCCTGCACCGCCCGCCCGCAACCCACCGCCATCTTGAATGACGTCATGTCAACACTCTGTCCACCCATTCCCGCCATTGTGTACGAGCATGCTAGCTCCATTGTGTTGGATTCTCACGGTTCAATGGCCTCTACTATACCTGGTAGTGTGGGGAAAGGGCCTGGTGGTGTGGGGGGAGAGCCTGGTGGTGTGGGGGGAGGGCCAGGAGGCAGTGGTGGTGATAAAAAGTGGCCGGGACATTCAAAGCCGGGAGGAAAGGCCAAGACTAAAAGAGAGTATCGTGTTGGAGTGAAGAAACGGCAGTATAATAATGAAATGAAAAGTTGCATCTGAGGAGGCAGAGAGAGAGAGTGGTAGCGAGGCAGCAAGAGGTGGCGCCAATACGTCTGGCGTGGCTAAATAAGCCCGCCACGCACCTTGGATACTTACCCCCAACATCCATTAAACACCTCAACCTGGTCTCTGTGGTATGTTTCTCCTCATATAATGTGTACTGTACAGTTTTTATTGTTTGTATCTCACAATGCAATGTACAATAGTGATTTGATGTACTGTATTGCAAGTGAAAATGAAAATCTGATGTTACTTTAGGATAACCGGGAACCAATTAGCCTTTTTGCCATAAAGACAATGCCCCAACTTTCGCTAATTCCACTTTCGCGCATTATTTTTGGACCCAATTAGGCGCGAAAATTGGTGCCCCACTGTATCTGGTAATATGCTAAGGCATGCACGTTCCAATTGATCTCTCTCAAAATGATTTTCTTCTGTAAAAACTGATTGGAAATTCTAATATAGTGCTTCACAAATATCTTTCTCTTGTGTATAGAGGATCCGCTCATCCGTAATGGATTGTATTTTATCTTTTACTTTGGTTTTGCCTCGGATGTAGCTCTAAAATATCTTCGGCTGATCACTACTTTTGTTTGTGATGTCCTCCTCAAACTGTTTTTAAGTGCTTCTCCCCTTATTCTTGTGTATTCGTTTCTTGCCTGTTTACAGTTGTTATATGCCATCTTACTATTGTGTCTTCTGTATCTCTTCCACAACAAGTCTCTTTTTTCTTTTTATTTTCTTTACATTCTTCATTAAACCATATCTTTATTTTCATTTCTGCTTGTTTGTGCCGTGGGATGTAATTTTGGATTCCTATTTCATAACTGCTTTATTACAATAAGCATTGATTGAAATTATGTGGATTCTATGGGTTTTAAGTGCTTCAAAAAATTTATAGCGGACAAAAACTGTAAATGAAGCAAGTGGCATTTTTTCTTTAATGCAAGGAAGAAGGAACCTAAGGCCATAATTTCACAAAATTGTTTCCTAGACAAAAAAAAAAATCAAGATCTGTTCGCTTCGAGATGCCTGGACACACTGCATTAAATTAGTAGATCTGTTTATGATGGTTCAAGCTTGTTGCGTTGTAGATCACATTGGATGACGACAGATGAGAAACATATTGGTAGTGAGTTTATGTTCTTGTGTTCTTGTGTTTCATACCCCTCTCCATCCCAGTTGGAACAAGTAACAACGACTATGTATTTAAAAAAAAAAATACAGTGGTAAAGTGTACGTTTTCGTACATTGAAGAATGGGGGTTCATGCCCCGCCAGAGTAATAAACTTTGGGAGCGTTCTTCTGGCCACGTACTGCATTGGAGGACAGAAGGGATGCCGTAGTTGAACCAGTGTCGCATACTATAAAGTATGCTTGCACCCAGTCGGCTTGTGTGGGCCGATTGCACTTGGTTCACAGACTACGCACACATCCAAAGCCACTCCAACACTACAATTACACTTACTAGCACTTCTCGCCCTACATACAATCTCTACCAGGCAACCTAAGCCACTTGGTAGAGGTACATTGGCTGTATCGTCTCCATTTCGGTCGGGATAGGCCGTTCCTGCAGTGGACACTCAAACGGCTGATGAGATGATATAAATAGATATAGATAGATAGATAAATAGATAGATAGATATAGATATAGATATAGATAGATAGATTATTATATAGAGATAGATAGATATTATATACATAGATAAATAGATGGATGTAGATAGATACATAAATAGATATAAGACCACCACCACCACTGCAACTACCACCACCACCACCACGGCAACTACCACCAACACCACCACCAATGCAACTACCACCACCACCCCCATCACCACTGCAACAACCACAACCACCACCACCACTGTAAGCACCACTTCCACCACTGCAACCAACACCACCACTTCAGCCAACACCACCACCACTGCAGTTAACACCACCATAGCTGCAACCAACACCACCACGTGAAGCACCACCACCACGGCATCCTCAGCCACCACTGCAACCTCAACCACCATTGCAACCACTATCATCACTGCAACCACCACCTCCACTGCAACCACCACCTTCTCTATAACCACCACTGCAGCTACCACCACCACCATCACTGCAACAACCGCCTCCACTACTGTACAACCACCACTGCAACTACCACCACCACCACCACCACCATTACTGCAACAATCACATCCACTACAACCACTATTGCAACTACCACCACCACCACCACCACCACTGCGACAACCACCTCCACTGCAACCACCACCACCACTGCAACAACCACCTCCACTACAACCACCACTGCAACTACCACCACCACCACCACCACCACCATCACCACTGCGACAACCACCTCCACTACAACCACCACTGCAACTACCACCAACACCACCACCACCACCACCACTGCGACAACCACCTCCACTACAACCACCACTGACACTACCACCACCACCACCACCACTGAGACAACCACCTCCACTACAACCACCACTGCAACTACCACCACTATCACTGCAAGCCACTACCACCACCACCACCACTGTTACAACCACCAACACCATCACTGCAACCACAACCATCACTGCAACCACCACCACCACCACCATCACCACCGCAATTAACAAATCCACTGCTGCAACTACACTATCACCTCTGCAACTACCACCATTGCCATCACCGCTGCAACTACACTATCACCTCTGCAACTACCACCATTGCCATCACCGCTGCAACTACACTATCACCTCTGCAACTACCACCATTGCCATCACCGCTGCAACTAACACCACCACCACCACCACAACTAACCCCACCTCCCCCGCGACTACCACCATCACCATTGAAACTACCATCACCACCACCACTCCCGTAACTACCACCATCACCACTGAAACTACCATCACCACCACCACCCCCGCAACTACCACCATCACCACTGAAACTACCATCACCACCACCACCCCCGCAACTACCACCATCACCACTGAAACTACCATCACCACCACCACCCCCGCAACGACCACCATCACCACTGAAACTACCATCACCACCACCACCACCGCAACTACCACCATCACCATTGAAACTACCATCACCACCACCACCACCGCAACTACCACCATCACCATTGAAGCTACCATCACCACCACCACCACCGCAACTACCACCATCACCACTGAAACTACCATCACCACCACCACCCCCGCAACTACCACCATCACCATTGAAACTACCATCACCACTACATGTAGAGGTGTATGGTATGTAGGTGGACTACTGGGCCTTGGGAGCAGGCTGTGAAGCCTATGCCTGGAGTCGAGCATTAAAAAAAAAAAAAAAAAAATTACCACCATCACCACTGCAACCAGTACCACCACCACTGAAGATACCACCACCACCATCACCACTGCAACCACCACCACCGCTACCACTCCACCTACCACAAACACCATCACTGCAACCACTACCACCACGACCACCACTGCAACTACCACCACTGCAACCACCACCCCCACTCCAACTATCACCTCCACCACCACTGCAACCACCACCACCATCACTACTGCAACTACCACCACCACCACAACTAACACCACTATCACCACAGTCAATACACATGCAGGAGTATCACAAGTATTTTCATAACTGTGATGTATAGTAATGTGACTATCACTATTCCCATGATCATGAGACCTAACAACCACAACCACAACCACCACACGCCGGTTGGCGACGATGGCCAGCTCTAAGTGGACCAAGCTTCACTAGCGACTGGAAGTGAGTTTCAACACTAATTGTAATTTCTTTGTGGTGTTAGGGTGCAACATTCCACCCAAGAATCATGGCCCTGGCTAAATAATCTTCGGAGCCTTATCATTTTGCGTGAGCATGGTCGTGATTTTAGCTATTTTCACTATTTTTGCATTTAATGACCTTTGACCCCTGACCTGGCTAATGTGGCACATAGGTGTAGAATATAAAGTTTCAGTACTAGTCAGTGTCTAGTTTCAGTACTAGTCAGTGTCTATTAGCATGCAAACTTACTTTCAGTTCCATCAAGCAGCTGGGGAACTAGAGAGACATTTTTGAAATCAAGTCTTGGTTGCTAGGGACGCTGAGGCCAATCTTGGCAGGGTTGCCACTCGAAAACTAGAGGTGAGAGAGGAAATATGGATGGCACACTTCTGATTGGGAATTACCTCAAGATTACGCCTAAAGAAGCCAGAACTTTCTACGCCCATTAGTAATGCTTGTACAGCTCAAGACATGGAAACTAGGATTTTTTTTTTTTCTGACGTTGCTAGGCAACGAGTAATTGCCAAGCATTCAAACCCTTGTGAACACAACTAGGTCATAGGCTGGTCTTGGTGTCAAAGTTTGGTCAGAATTGGTTGATTCTGAAGGGTAGAAGCGCATGCCACAATTAACCCGTTGCGTGCCAGATACTTTTACCCTTATGTGTCACCCCGGGGCCGGTCAATTTTCGTTTTTTTTTTTTTTTGTTAAATTGATAGATTTTGACGTTAAAAAACGGATATGACTATTAAAAGCCCCAATGGAGGTCAGAAGTGCGTTTTTCGTGGTTCCTCCACCCGCCCGCAGGTGTGTGTGCACGGGGAATCTCCAGCAGAGGTGAGGGAAAAAACCCTTTTTCTATGCAAGGCAAACTCAGGTATTCTCGCCAACGTGACTCAGGGAAGGTATAGGAATGTTCTGTACACTTTTCTGTCCACTTCACACTCAAAAAAAAAAAGATCTTAGTAATTCATAAAGAAAGCATCTTTCTTTCGCAAATAAATCACTTACTGCTGCTACACTATACGTGTCACTGTGAATGCATTGTCTTACGTTACAAGAAAATATTCACAACCTGACTTCACAATGTATAGCCATTTCAGTTAGGATAAATTATTTACAACATGCCTTCAGTATACACAGACATTATAAGAGTACTTTTGTGCGTCTCACTGTGAATATATCATCTAGCATTTACGAGAGCATATGTAAAACTTTACTTCACTACATTCAGTCCTTACACTTACGAGAAAATATTTACAACATGCCTTCACTGTATGGAGTACTTATAACACTTTCTGAGCGCCTTTTTCCGTACTTGCAACATGTTTTGAGCGTCTTTTTGTCACTCGGATTACCACACTATTGTTACTCAATAGTTAGCAAGAGTGTGGTATTCCTTAAAGCATGGGAATATACATAGTCCTACATCACACTCTGCACACCTATACCTTAAGTCCTTCCGCTGAGTATGTGGCCTTACAGTGCTATTTTCACACACATGAAACCTCTGCTGGGGAGTTTGACGTGTTGAACTTGGAGGGACGATCCTGGGGAAGTGTCTAGCGGTGAGGCGGATAGGTGTGGCGGCGGTGTGGCGGTAGCGAGCAGCACTTCTATCTTCCTCATATTCCCCCATTATCTCCTGCACCAGCTCATGAATATACCCCTCAAAGGTCTCCTGGATGCAAGTGGTATGTGCATGGAGATAGTAAGTGTTGAGCGTGAAAGAATAATTTCTTATACCACTTCATCGTGGGTCTGGCACAGTCCCTGCTGGAAATCATGGCATCCGATTCATCCACCTGTCACATATTTCGATTGTAGGCTAAGACAGGTTCTGGTTTCCAGACGTGGTGCCGCCCTTCTGCCCTGTAATCTATACTGTCTGTGCGGTGTACAAGGGGTTGATGAACAGACGAGAGGAGGAAGACTTCATGGTTGTGGTGCCATGCTGTTGCGAGAATATTATTGGCCTTGTAAAAGAAACTTCGTTTTTCTAAAGCTCCCTCCCCACCTTCACCATGTGCCGATGGTTCTTCTTTACAGTGCCGCACAAACCAGTTTCCTGCAGGTGAAGGTACCTGGCAAGAAGGGAACTTGTGTACCAATTATCCAGGTACAGAAGGTGCCCACGATGAAGGTATTCCTCGATCATCGTTTTTGCCACAGCCCCTGAGAGTCCCAAGTGTCTATCTTCTGTGATATCCGTCTGAACACCTGTGTACAGGACTATGTCCTACACATACCCAGTCTTACAGTTGCACATCACAAAGATTTTGAAGCCTAACCTGTGTCTTTTGCTGGGGATATACTGCTGGAAAGTGATATTACCTCTCCATAGCACAAGACTTTCGTCTACAACGAGGTCTCAGTATGGAGAGAAGGAGGTATGGAATTCCTCTCGAAGGTGATCAAAAACTAGATGTATCCTCCTCATCCTGTCTGTGTTGTTAGCGTTAACTGGGTCAAGGGTGTCAAAAAAATGTAGCTGGCTCAGGATGTACTGAAATCTATTCTTCCCCATCACCTTGCCAAAAAATGGTGTCATCATTACTGGATCTACAGTCCAATAGGAAGGAAGCTGATTTTTTTTTCAATATCCCCATCAAAAGCACAAGCACTAAGAACACATACATTTCGTTCAGGGTCAAGTCAGGCTCGAACAATCGGCTGTGTGGTGTCTGTGTCATTCCCCCACGCTTAAATGATGCAAAGGCATTTGTTAGTGCAACAATTTCCAACACAAAGTCAGCAGGGAAGTAGTTCCTAAAAAAGTCCAGCCTACCTGAACTATGGTTTAGTTCAGGAACAGTTCACCTGGCCTGATTTTCGTGGGTGAATGAGTGCATGTGGGGGATAAAGTCACTCCCGTCCTCCCACTCCCACGTCGTTTCATCATCATCATCATCATCATCATCATCATCATCATCATCACCTCTGTCATCCTTGGGCAGTGGGGAAGTGTTGGGAATGGGGGAAGAGTTTCACGTGAGGTGCTGGGTGTGGGGAAGGCGGGATGACTTTGTCCTGAGGTGCTGGGCTGAGCTGGGTCATGTGGGGGCAAGGGAGGGTGCAGGCGAGATGACCTGCTCTCCCCCAACAAAGGAATTTTCCCAAACCGACCCCTCTTCCTACTCACACTTTCCCCCCCACGTTGGGAAATCCTAGGCCGCCCCAACCACCCCTGAACTGCTGGACTACCTTCCCCCTCCCCTTCCTCCTCATCGTCATGATGTGCAAGACGACAACGTCCAGGTGGCCTCCTTCCATGTGTTGCCCTAATGTAGCCCACATACCTTGACTTTCGTGGTGAGGGAATTTCGTCATCACTACTATTTTCCTCCTCAGGCTGGATATAGTTTTTATCCTGCATGCCGTCATCCTCCACATCACTTTCCCCAGTGTAAGGGACCTTCAGGAGCTCGTGAATCTCCTCGTCAGAGAGACCACGGCGAGACATCACTGCACTGTATGACTGACACAAGCAGAGTGATGCTAAGTGAGCGTGAGGGAGGAGCACGTGGGTGTATGGGCCTGGCCACCAGATGGCAAGTAGAGGAAGGGTTGCCCTACAAGTACACCAATTTTTGTGCATGTAACTTGAAAAATGCAGTCACAATGAATTTTTTGAAATTTAAGCTGTTTTAATACGGCACTGGCACTGGCCGTGGTATTACGTGAGACCGTTCTAAAACAGCACTGGCACACGGCGGGTTAAACAAGAGAGAAAGGAAACACTACTAACAACAAGGGCTGCATGGATCTGGCCAATAACTCAATCATCAACAGCCACATTTATGACAACAGCAACCACAGTAACCCCGCAAAATCACAACCACCAGCAGCACCACAACAATCACCATTCATACACAATAGGATCCCATCAATATTTTAATCTGCTGGATAAAAGATGTTGCTTCTTGCTTGGGAAGAGAGAGAGAGAGAGAGAGAGAGAGAGAGAGAGACAGAGAGAGAGAGAGAGAGAGAGAGAGAGAGAGAGAGAATCTGAGGGCATGTAGCACTTGTCTACTCACACACTCTCAACTTATTTCTCTCCTTGTATAACATAATGAGTCGCCTCTAAGTCAGTTTTCGTCACTATCTATCTGCTTGCGTTGTTCAGTAATTTAGTAATGAGATGCAATCTACAATTTGTGCTCTATCATTCAGCTTAATCATTGGGCTCTATTATTGGGCTCTTTCATTGGGGCCCTATCATCGGGGCTCTGTCACTGGGCTCTGTCATTGGGTTTAATCATTGGCCTGTATCACCAGGCTCTACTTTGTTTACTTTTCATTAGATAGAGTGTACTTGCAAAATTTCACTCTTGTATCTTTTTTTTCTTTTTTTATTGAAGAGAATCTGTCCCTAATACCTTTTCCTTAGCAATTTATTTTTTTGCTGGTTAATATCCTTTTGTACACTAATTATGCAGAGTATGGCGATTTTTGAGAAGGGATTTTTATAGCACAGAATAGGGCACTAAGGTGTAATAAGCAAATTAATAGCCAATAAAAATGTGGTAAGAAGCTTCCTTACGCAACGAGAATACGGGCCTTCATCATCTCTTCATTTGTGACATTTTTCGTATCACACCACATTTTTCTCCTCTAAAAGCCAGTCTCCTAAATATCAGTATATATTAAATTAATAACATGTAAAAGAATATTAATGTCACTCAATTATGTTGAAATGAAGTAGTAATAAAGATGTGTCGGTGAGGGTAGTAAGCCTACGAGATTTTTGTTTTGTTTTGTACTCAGATCCACTGCTTCATCATAGCATTAAAGAAATTGCACCACACTATACTCAGTTTGGGTTTATTGCCGCTGAATTACACAGGGTATTAATAAGAGAGAAAGAGAGAGAGAGACTGGGAACTAGTAAAACATTTTTGCTGCAACCGAAACCTATGTACTGTATATCCTTTTTCAGTATTTCCTTCCTCTACCAACATTTCTCTATTCTGCGCACATTTCATCTCGGTGAACATTCTGGCTTTACTAGTATTGCGTTGCTAAAAACAGTTCCCTCTGACCAAAGGTCTCTCTTCTGTGGATATTATTCTCTTTTCAGCATTCTCATTTTTCGACTAGTTTTTGTCTGCCAGCATTCCTTTTCAAGCAGCATTTTTCTTTCAACATTCTCTCTTTCTAACTATCTTACTCTGGCATTTTTTTTTCCTACCAGAAGTCTCGTTTTACTATTAAAATATTCTCTAGCATAAAATTTACTTCCCGTACCTATGTTTCCTTCTTTACCAACATTCTCTCCTTTACTAGCATTCTCTCATCATCAACATAGTCTTCTCATTAACTAATATTCTGTCTTCCTCCTTTAACATTCCTCGGACCTGTACCAATATACTTTTCTCATTCACTAATATTCTGTCGTCCTTTATCAGCATTGTCTAGCACTACCATCATTTTCTCTCCTTTTTACCAGCATTCTTTCCACCCTTACCAGCATTTTTTTTTTCCACCTAATATTTTTCTTTCTGCCAGCATTCTTTTCTGATGACATCCAGGTCCTCAGAAACATCAACACCTGCTCATTAGCACATCATAACATTCTCAGCATCAGGAAACATGGAACAATCACGATGCTTAAATCAAACAAGGACCGATCACACCCATCCTCATACAAGCTAATAACACACCTAAACATATATCAATGCCGCAAACCCTCATCATTAAGAATTTCCCTTCAAGGACCACAAACAATATATCAAGAGGTGGTGCCCGCTCATACTCGGCACACTCAGGACACTTACAGGGAAGACTGCTCAACAAAAGATAATAATAATAATAATAATAATAATAATAATAATAATGATAATAATAACAGAATTTGATTTTGAAAATAAGAACTTCTAGCTACACTACAAAAAATACCATTACATTACATCAGTGATCCCCTTTGACTACCAAGCATGGCTGTATGGGCCACATCCTATCTACTTTGCAGACTATACAAAACAGCGCTATATACTTCATCACTAGCTGCACTAACATAATTCCCACATCTCGCTTACAGTTTGAAACTAAAGTCCTCGCTGTCAGAGAATATCTTGATACTCGTATTGGAGGAATACAGTTCTATCTCGGTCGACACGCAGCACCCGTCAGTACATTATACAGCCACACCACACAAGAGCGCGCATAAAACAGTCGCCACACAGACATTACCAGAACCTCTTCAGTAACATCCCACCTACGGACATTCTAATACATCTAATACCGTGACACCTATGTATTTATTTCAGGCGCAGAGCATTCCAGTATCTCCGCCAGAACACTATATTACAAACCTTCACCCATCAGATGTATGGCAAAAGAGAGCTGACTGAGTTCACTTGCTTGAGATTAGATCAGGGCTTGTTCAGCTTTAATAAGTTTTCTGTTTAGATTCGGATCAAGTGGAATCAGACGACATTAAATTCTGTCCTTCTTAAATCCTTGGCCCATCAAATATAACACACACAAAAGATCGGGAATAAGCAACAAAAATGATACTGGCTTAGAATATTTGCTTAATATTTTTTTGCCACCATTATCGACGCTACCATAAATATCCAAAGAATATTTTCTGGTAATGTGGTGCAACTTCTTTTACAAACACCTAGTCTTCCATCAACATTCTTTTATCGATCATCTTACTGCATCAACATATTTTTCCCTGCCAGCAGTAACCTCTCTGTTGCTCTTCCTTCATGCCAATATCTCCCCTTTACAGCATTCTTATTTCTCTACCAACATACAAATAACATAAGCTATTCAGAAAAATTGAAAGTACCCATATGAGACGCTGAGTGTGCCCAAGAATGAAGGTATGTTTTTAAGTGTGGAAAATGGAGTGTGTGTGAATGAGTGCGTTCATGTGTGTGTGTGTGTGTGTGTGTGTGTGTGTGTGTGTGTGTGTGTGTGTGTGTGTGTTCTTACCTAATTCTTACCTAATTGTATCTTTACAGGAATGAGTCAAGCTCGTACTGTCCCGTGTATTAAACCATATTTATCGTACATATCCTTAAATTTGTGAATTGTTTTAGCACACACTATTTCATTCGGTAGTGCATTCCACCGATCGATTGCTTTATTTGGGAAACTGAATTTCCTTACGTCTTTATCACATCTCTTCTTATGCAGTTTTTTGCAGTGTCCTCTTGTTGATGCATCCCCATACGTTAAGTAACCATTTATGTTTATTTTCTCCTTCCCTGATATGCATTTATATAGCATAATCATATCACCTCTTTTCCTTCTCTCCTGTAGTGTTGGTAGATTAAGTTTATATAGACTTTCTTCGGAGCTTAGATCCATTAATCTTGGTACCCATGTTGTAGAGGCCCATTGAACTTTTTCAATTTTGTCTGTGTTTTTTGAGATGAGGACTCCAGACTACTGATGCATACTCCAGGGTTGGTCTGATGAATGATGTTATTATCTTTCTAGGCATGTCTTCATTTATGTATGTAAACGCTTTTCTCATATTGGCAAGCAATGTATACATGTTCCGTACCTTCTCACTGATGTGGTCAGCCGGAGATAGTCTGTTACTGACAGTAACACCTAGGTCCTTCTCTCTTTCTGATGTGTGTAGGGTTTTATTTCCTAATGTGTAATCCCAATCAGGTCTTTTTCCACATTTACCAAACTTAATTACATGACACTTGTCCACGTTGAATTCCATTTGCCATGTATTACTCCATTCATGAAGCTTATTTAATTCTTCTTGTAGCTTTTTACAAGAGTCTGTGTTAGTAATTCTCCTTTGTATTTTTTGCATCATCTGCAAACATATTTAGATAGCTTTCATTTCCAGTGTTACTGTCTATATCATTTTTATACACTAAAAACATGATTGGTGCCAGCACTGAGCCCTGAGGTACTCCACTGGTCACTTCTTTCCATGAAGAGTGATTTCTCCTTAGTACTGTTCTCATTTTTCTTTTCAAGAGAAAATCTTGCATCCAACAATACACATTGCCTCGAATTCCTCCTTGATGGTACAGTTTCCATAAAAGTTTTTGGTATGGTACTGTGTCAAATGCTTTCTTGAAATCTAAATCGATACTGTCCACCCATCCTTCTCTTTCCCGTAATGTGTCTGTTACTCTGTCATAGTAGCTCGACAGATTAGTAACACATGATTTTCCTTTTCTGAAACCAAACTGTTTTTCTGTTATCATACTGTGTTCTTCTACGTGATTTACCCAAGCTTTTCTTATAAGCTTTTCTAATACTTTGCTTACAACACTGGGTAATGATACTGGTCGGTAGTTAAATGGATTTTGTCTATTCCCTTTTTTGAATAAGGGAACAATGTTTGCTTTCTTCCAAATATCAGGTAGTTTACATTGACTCAAGGATTTCTTGAAAATTAAAAATAATGGTTTGCTTAACTCCTTTGCACATTCACGTAGCACCCAACATGAAATTTCATCAGGACCATTTCCTTTTCCTTTGTCTAATGTACTTAGCTCCTCCTGTATTTCTTTTTCTGATGTTTGTATATCTGGTAGTATGTGTGGGCATGCAAGTTCCACATAATCCCTCTCAATTTTATTTTCCTCTGTAAAAACTGACTAGTGCTTCACAAATATCCTTCTCTTGTGTATAGGTGATTCCATCATACGTAATGGATTGTATTTTATCTTTTACTTTGGTTTTGCTTCTGATGTACCTGTAAAATAGCTTTGGTTGATCACTACTTTTATTTATGATACCCTCCTCAAACTGTTCTTAGGCTGCCCTCCTTATTCTTGTAGCATCGTTTCTTGCCTGTTTGTAATTATTATATGCCCTTTCACTATTGTGTCTTCTGTATCTATTCCACAACAAATCTCTTTTTTCTTTTGATTTTTTTACATTGTGTATTGAACCATTTCTTTATTTTCTTTTCTGCTTCTTTGTGCTGTGGGATGTACTTCTGGACTCCCGTTTCATAAAGTTCACAGAATTTTTCATATATAGCATTTAAATCTTGTCCTCTAAGCTCCTTTTCCCAAGCAATTTCTAAGAAGTACTTCTTCAAGTCATGAAACTTTCCATTCTTATAGTTTAGGCTCTTTTTGTAACTTTCATTGCTGTTATCTATGTCATATGCAATCCTGAAATTGCAGTTTAGTACTGCATGGTCGCTTTTGCCGAATGGAGGGTGATATATTAAAATTGTCAAAATCGTTTTCTTGCCTAGTAAATATGAGATCTAGCATTGAGGGCACATCGAGGCCTCTTTTTCTGGTGCATTCCCTTACACGTTGTGTCAGGAAAAACTCTTGCACAAGATCCAGGAGCTTTTGGTCCTAACAGCTTTCTTGGCTTATTATATCTAGAGTATTCCAATTTATATTTGTATTAAAATCTCCAGTTAGTATAATTCTTTTCGATTTCTCTTCTCTTTTATGTAGTAATGATCTTAAACTCTGAATTGTACTCTCCGCCAGGTCCTCATATTCGTCTCTTTCCCATGTGTTTCATCTGGGTGGCATGTACAAATTGGCTAAAATTACTTTCCCTTCAGATGTATTTATCTCTACTGCAATCAGTTCTACTTGTGAGGGTATATCTAATTCTATTTCTTTGACTTTTAGATTTTTTTTAGTTAATATAAGTCCTTGTTTTTTAAAGTTCCTATCTCTTCTCCATATATTATATTCCTCTAAGTTTAGGATGTCATTCGATATCCTTGGTATTAATTTTGTTTCAGTTAGGCATATTATATGTAGTTGATTTTCTCTGACATAATCATTCATCTCTAATAATTTAGATACCATTCCATCCACAATTGAGTGCATCAACTTAATCATCTTGTTTATATACTTGTCATGATTTGATTCTACTACCTTCTTCCTTTTTATTTCCTCCTGTTTATGTACCACTTTCGTACCTGCAATCCAATTACTTTGTAAAAAATGTATTCTTCTCCTCCTCTGATCTTCCCTCATTTTTTGTTTTTGCTTCCTCCCTTTTCTCTTTCAGTAATTCCAGTTCCTCTTGTGTTAGGCATCGTTTTATCCATACATTTTTGAACTCCCCTTTTTCCATAAGATTCTTTGCATTTTTTATTATCTCCTCCACGGTGTTTACTCTGGAAGGTTACCTTTATGCGTCTTGACTTGCTTTTCTCGTATTTCCCTAACCTTTTGTGTTCCTCTACGTCTTTACCACAGATTTCCTCTGGTACTTCTATCAATATGCCCATTACTTGTGCCATCTCCTTTTTGTCTCTTGAGATCTTGTTTTTTACATCTTCCTCTTCTATACCAGTGATTACTATAGATTTGTTGATATCTACTGAATCTCTGACTAACTTAGGGTTGTTTTGGATTATTCTTTTCACTTCCTTTTTAATGCTTTCTTCTTCCACCCTTGTTTCCAAGTCTTTCTTTACTTTCACCATTTCAGCATAAGTGGTTTCCACATCATTTTAATAGCTTTGCACAGCGTCATTCACCTGTGTTATCTTCTCCTCAATATCACTGCTCTGGTCTATCAGACTGCTTACCTGCCTAATTGCCTCTGTATCATTTTTAAACTCTTCCATAATACTCTCGTGGTTGACTACTGTACTTGCCATTTCACTAATTTTCCTCCTAAGTGTACCCAGTTCAACTGTTAGCTCATCTATGGTTGTGTCTTCCTTGTTGACTTAATTTCCTAGTTTTTCTATTTCTTCCCTTTGCAAGTGTATCTGTTTCTTAATTTCATCAATCTCATTTTGAAAAGCCGTCTCTTACCTGTGTACTCGTTCAACCAGTTTATTGTGAGTCTCCATTTTGAACCAGTTCTTGGTGGAAATCATCATCCTGTTTTCTACCTTTATCCCTTTTCTTTTCCAAATTTGCTTTACTAAAGTATGTGGTCATTTTGCAGTCCTAAAAGCGCATATAGTACTTACATTCCCTGGGGCAGATTGTAGACTAAACAGAGTTCAGCTGATTGTGTGCATTCTTGCGCTGCTTGTTTACTTTTCTGTTTGAACAAGTCTTACTTAAAACTACGTCTTTTTTATATTAGAATACCATTTAGTCCTACCTTGGACAGAGCTTGACTCATATAAAGATACTTATTTAGGTAATGCCGCTGGCCAAGTTGGCCAGGTATAGAGCGGTGGTGTCTGTGTGTGTGTGTGTCTGTGTGTGTGTGTCTGTGTGTGTGTGTGTGTGTGTGTGTGTGTGTGTTAGTGTGGTTGTGAGGTGTATGAGAAGATGAGTGTGTGTGTGTGTGTGTGTGTGTGTGTGTGTGTGTGTGTGTGTGTGAGAGAGTGAGGTTTTGTGTGTGTGTGTGTGTGTGTGTGTGTGTGTGTGTGTGTGTGTGTGTGAGTGAGGTTTTGTGTGTGTGTGTGTGTGTGTGTGTTCTTACCTAATTGTATCTTTACAGGAATGAGTCAAGCTCGTACTGTCCCGCGTCTTAAACCATATTTATCGTACATATCCTTAAATTTGTGAATTGTTTTGGCACACACTATTTCATTCGGTAGTGCATTCCATTGATCAATTGCTCTGTTTGGGAAACTGAATTTCCTTACGTCTTTATCACCTCTCTTCTTATGCAGTTTTTTGCAGTGTCCTCTTCTTGATGCTTCTCCATATGTTAAGTAATCATTTATGTCTATTTTCTCCTTTCCTGATATGCATTTATATAGCATTATCATGTCACCTCTTTTCCTTCTCTCCTGTAGTGTTGGTAGATTCAGTTTATTTAGTCTTTCTTCGTAGCTTAGGTCCCTTAAGCTTGGTATCCATCTTGTAGCGGCCCTTTGAACTTTTTCAATCTTGTCTGTGTGCTTTTTGAGATGAGGACTCCAAACTACTGATGCATATTCCAGGGTTGGTCTAATGAATGATGTTATTGTCCTTCTTAGCATGTCTTCATTTATGTATGTGAATGCTATTCTCATATTTGCAAGCAGTGTATACTTGTTCCGTACCTTCCCTCTGATGTGGAGTTTACATAACTCCTTTGCACATTCTCGTAATACCCAACATGAAATTTCATCAGGACCACTTGCTTTTCCTCTGTCTAATCTACTTAACTCCTCCTGTATTACTTTTTCTGCTATTTGTATATCTGGTAGTATGTGTGGACATGCGTGTTCCACATAGTCCTTCTCAAAAAATTTTTCTTCTGTAAAAACTAATTGGAAATTCTTATTTAGGGCTTCACAAATATCTTTCTCTTGTGTGTAAGTGATTCCCTCGTCCGTAATGGATTGTATTATATCTTTTACTTTAGTTTTGCTTCTGATATAGCTGTAAAACAGCTTTGGTTGATCACTACTTTTATTTATTATATCCTCCTCAAACTGTTTTTGGGTTTCCCTCCTTATTCTTGTATAGTCGTTTCTTGCCTGTTTGTAATTATTGTACGCCCTTTCACTATTGTGTCTTCTGTATCTATTCCACAACAAATCTCTTCTTTCTTTTGATTTTTTACATTCTGTTTTGAACCATTTCTGTATTTTCTTATATGCTTCTTGGTGCTGTGGAATGTACTTCTGGACTCCTATTTCATAAAATTCACAAAATTTTTTATATACAGCATTTAAATCTTGTCCTCTAAGCTCATTTTCCCAATCAACTTCTAAGAAATACTTCTTTAGGTCTTGATAATTTCCCTTTTTATAGTTTAGGCTCTTTTTGTAACTATCATTGCTGTTTACTATGTCACATGCTATCCTGAAGTTATAGTTTATTACTGCTTGATCGCTTTTGCTGAGTGGAGGGTGATATATTAAACTGTCAGTATCATTTTCTTGCCTTGTAAATATTAGATCTAGCACTGAAGGTACATCAAGTCCACTTTTTCTGGTGGTTTCCCTCACATGTTGCGTTAAGAAAAACTCTTGTACGAGATCCAGGAGCTTTTGGTCCCAACAGCTTTCTTGGCTATTTATATCTAGAGTATTCCAATTTATATCAGTATTGAAGTCCCCAGTTAGTATAATTCTTTCCGATTTCTCTTCCATTTTATGTAGCAATGATCTTACACTCTGAATTGTACTCTCTGCCAGGTCCTCATATTCGTCTCTTTCCCATGTGTTTGATCTGGGTGGCATGTACAAATTGGCTACAATTACTTTACCTTCAGATGTGTCGATCTCTACTGCAATCAGTTCTACTTGTGATGGTATATCTAGTTTTATTTCATTGACTTTTAGATTTTTCTTAGTTACTATTATAATTCCTCCTCCTTTTTTTTTATATATCTGTCTCTTCTCCATATATTGTATTCCTCTAAGTTTAGTATGTCATTTGATATCCTTGGTATTAATTTTGTTTCAGTTAGGCATATTATTTGCGGTTCATTTTCTCTGACATAATCATTCATCTCTAGTAATTTAGATACCATTCCATCCACATTCGAGTACATCAACTTTATCATCTTGTTTATATACTTGTCCTGACATGGTTCTACTACCTTCCTCCTTTTTCTTCCATCCTGTTTGTGTACCACTTTCGTACCTGCAATCCTATTACTTTGTAAAGAAAATTTCTTCTTGTCCTCTTCTGATCTCCCCTCATTTTTTGTTTTTGCTTCCTCCCTTTTCTCTTTCAGTAATTCCATTTCCTCTTGTGTTAGGCATCTTTTTATCGATACATTTTTGAACTCCTCTTTTTCCTTAAGATTCTTTGCATTTTTTAGTATCTCTTCCACAGTGTTTACACTCTGGAAAGTCACCTTTAGAGGTCTTGTCTTGCTTTTCTCGTATTTCCCTAACCTTTTGTGTTCCTCTATGTCTTTACTACAGATTTCCTCTGATACTTCTTTCAGTAAGCTCATTACATTTGCCATCTCCTTTTTGTCTCTTGTGATCTTGTTTTTAACTTCATCCTCTTCTATACCAGTGATTACTATTGATTTGTTTATCTCTACTGAATCTCTGAATAACTTTGGATTGTTTTGGATTATTCTTTTCACCTCCTTTTTAATGCTTTTTTCCCCCACCCTTGTTTCTAAGTCTTTCTTTACTTTCACCATTTCTGCATACGTGGTTTCTACATCATTTTTGTAGCTTTGCACAGCTTCATTTACTTGTGTTATCTTCTCCTCAATATCACTGCTCTGGTCAATAAGACTGCTTGCTTGCCTAATTGTCTCTGTGTCATTTCTGAACTCTTCCATAACAGTCTTGTGATTGACTACTGTACTTGCCATTTCACTCATTTTCTTCCTAAGTGTACTCAATTCCACGGTTAGTTCACTGATGGTTGTGTCTTTCTTATTGGCCTCCCTTCCTAGTTTTTGTATTTCTTCCTTTTGCAAGTTCATCTGCTTCTTTATTTCATCAATTTCATTTTTGAAAGCCATTTCTAGTTTGTTTACACGTTCAACCAGTCTATTGTGGGTCTCTACTTCAACCAGTTCTTGGTAGAAATCATCATTTTGCTTTTTACCTTTATCCCTTTTCTTTTCCAAATTTGTTTTACTGAAGTATGTATCCATTTTGCAATACTTAAAGTGCAAAGCATATACTTACAATCTCCGTCTTGTTGTAAACAAACCTCAGAGATGACTCAGCGTATTCTTTCGTCTTCGTTCTATTTCCTGTTTTTACAAGTCTTGTTGAAACTTATTATTTTTTTCCTTTTTATAATGAACAATTATTTAGTCTAACCTGGTACTGAGCTTGACTCATACAAAGAAACTATTTAGGTAATGCCACTGGCCGTGATGATTTGGTACGGAGCGCCGGTGTCACACGTCCACCTAGCTTGAATCCCTCTGTGTGTGTGTGTGTCTGTGTGTGTGTTGTTACATAGCCTATGATTTCATCATCCTTTGTGTAATTCTAACGTACAGTATGCTTCATGTTTGATCACGAGCGTGTTCTACCTCACTCCCCCCTTCTACCCTTATCGTAGAGTAAGTCGTTCTTTCTGTTGTTCAGAGCAGGATTGTCAACTCTTTGTCCCCTCTGGCTTCATTTGCGCGTCCTTACAAGTTGTATCAAGCTCTGCCGGCCCCTATATAATGAGCTCAGTCTCTGCATTAATTGCCGCTTAGATCTACTCTTCATTTTGTTCACATCTCTGTCCTCCCCTGTACAGTTGTTATTATTGTGAGTGCTCAGGAAGTCTCCAGCCATCTAACTGCTGGGTAATTTGAGTATAAGTGTTATTGCATTTTTTCTTGTACTGTGTAGCATAAGGTGTTAATTCTTAGGCCTAGTAAGGTTTTTGTGATTAATGTAAAGTTTCTTGTCAGCCATTGTTCATAATATTTCGTATCTGTAATAATATATCTTGCATTCACTGAGTATTATATGGTATTTTCATTTTATCAGGGCTGACTTAGATAAATTTACTCTTGCTAATTTCGTGTTAATAGAGGCTATTGCAGTTAACCATATAATTAACCTGTTTTTTGGCCATTACATTATCCTTATGAGTCCTGAATGTTTTGTTGTTATTTTGAGCATTAAACTTTAACTTGTAATTTTACCTAACTCTTTTGTCTTGAACCTGGAACTTTACGGGAGAGTAGTGATTTTTTAGTATTCTCACTTAAAGTGTACATTATCTTTCTCTGTTCCGTAACATAAATTTGGCGACCTCTTATCAGGATATTCAGGATATTATCATAAGGATATTGCTTGATATTTTGTGACTGTGATTTATTCATGATGTTTACTATTACTACACTTGATGAAGCCAAAGATTTTTTGTCAAATGTGCAAACAGTGTGTGATGTAGAAAACAGAACAAAGAATGAACTTAAGCTTGTTGCTCAACAATTGGGAATTGCTGTTCGCTCTCATCATTCTAAAGATCAAATTGTTGACATGATTAATGAAAGCTTGTTTAATGTAACTCCTCCAAATGAGCAAACGCAGATTAAAATAGCTAAGTTACAGCTAGCTCTGCAGGAGGCTCGTGTTAACCCGTCACGTCCCGAGCCTTTCCGCACCTATGACATCCCCCAGTCCTGAGCCTTTTTGGAAAAAATTTTTTTCTTATGAAACTTCCGCTTAGGTCGAGAAACTATGGAAAATCTTGAAGAAAGCGGTCTCTGCGGTCTTTAAGTGGTCTATACAGGTGCGGTTTCCCCCCGCAGGTATCGTATTCTGTAATGGGCTGGATATGCGTAAACGTTTTCTATGGTAAGGAGTAATGGGACAAACAACACACAACACCTCTACATTTATTGAATTTGTACTAATAAACAATAACAGTAACAATATAATGTATTTCAGACACATATATAGGAAAAATAAGCATTGTACCATTGCGCGAGCATAGCGAGTTAGGTCCGAGTCGTAACATGCTATCTGCTAATTTTCTGTTATAAGTCTACCGATCATTTTTTCTACTTGTATACTTCTGTTTCAATGACAATTTACCAATTACAACTGTTTGTAAGTGATTTCAGATGTTTTCATTCATTATGATGACATGCAGCATAAGTTTAGCGCACATCAGCTTAGTAAGCGCACTCGCTATGACTCGTATTTCAACATACCAAATTGTTTTATCACTTTCCAATTATTTTCCCATTTACATAGAACCTTTCCCCCACCACTGTGAAGGTTTTCAATTATTTTCATTCATTACGAGGGCATTTAGCGATATGCGAGCGCCTATTCACGTGGCAACCACGATCTCAAACACTCGTGTTTCATCATCTACTTTATTTATTCACTCCAATTATATTTTCCCACTTACATTACACACGTTTACACCCCTCCAATGCACTGTACATACTTACTGCCATTATTTATTCAAGTGAGCGTGAGAATATCGCCTGAAAATACCCTCGCAAGGAATGTTACGTCATACATAATACTCACACACTTATATACTAATTCACTCACACACTTATATACTAATTATTCACTTTATCACTTGCTGACTTTTATTTTGACTAATACGTGCCTTATTCATTCGACTAAGCGTCAGGAAATCTTATCTTTATAGACACGCTATGAATATTTGACTTAGGAAATACATCATCATATACAATAATTTGAACTTATACCCGTAAGAATGTCACATAATAGAAAATTTATGACTGATATTTTCACAGAGCGTCTGTCTGTCGCATTTACATCATAATTTCTGCGTCCTTTCGCAATCACACCATGCTAAAATTGCAGCAACGTGTGGTATTCACTAAAACATGGGTGAATACACAGACCCACGTCACACTGCACGCACTCATAGCGGGTGTCCTTCCTCTGTGTCGTGAGTCTCACCTGGGAATGACTGCACACGTGACACCTGCGCTGGGGCCTAGGTCTGTTGGGCTGGGGCGGGATAGGAGTGGGGAAATGGCGGGCGGATATTCTCTGGGGAGTGTGGGTAATAGGGGCAGTGCGGGGGCGCTGTTGGGGCCTTTCAACAGCATATTTTGCAAAGATTTCTCGTGTGAGCTCCCTCACAAACCCTTCAAAGGTTTCCTGAACTCCTGTGGTCATGGCGTGAAGGTGGTGGCAATTCAGAGCAGTGATATCTAGCAAGTGAAAGAACAGTTTCTTATACCACTTCATCGTGGTCCTGGCACACTCTACCGTCGATATCATGGAGTCTGACTGGTCTACGAGGCGCATGTTTATATTATAGTCCATGACACATTCAGGTTTCCAAACACGACGCCTGCTCTCGCTATGGTAATCAACAGAATCAGTACGGTGCATCAAGGGGCAGTGAACCGTGGACAAGAGGCTTACTTCTCTGTTGTGGTTCCACATTGTTGCAAGGATGTTGTTTGCTTTGAAGAAGACAACCTCACTCCTTGCAAGTTTCCGCCCTACCTTGACCATGTGACGCTGGTTCACCTTTACGGTTCCACAGACTCCCGTTTCATGTCTGTGAAGATAACGAGCGAGAAGAGGGCTAGTGTACCAGTTGTCGAGATAGAGAACGTGACCACGATGAAGGTAGTCTTGTATCATCATCTTTACCACTGCTCCAGAAAGTCCTATACTTCGATCTTCTATTATGTCTGTCTGTGCACTGGTGTACAAGACTATGTCTTGCACGTATCCAGTCCTACAGTCACACATAACAAAGATCTTGAACCCAAAACGGTGCCTTTTGCTGGGTATATACTGTCTGAATGAAATATTGCCTCTCCACAACACGAGACTCTCGTCTATGACGAGATCTCTATAGGGATAGAATGAGGATCGAAAGGTTTGCCTGAGGTGATCAAAGACCAGCCTAATTCGCCTCATTTTGTCCGTGTTGTTTGCATTTGCAGGGTCATTAGCATCATAAAAATGGAGGCGACTTAGAATTTGTTGAAACCGATTACGGCTCATCACTTGACCAAATATGGAGGTAAACATAACAGGGTCCCTAGTCCAGTAAGCAGGAATTCTATTTTTTCTTATTATACCCATCAAAAGGACCAGGGCAAAAAATAAGAACATTTCTGGAATGGAGACAGGGTAATCATAAATCATTGAATGCCTACTCCTTGTTCCCAATCTTTCACTTTCTAGCCGCTGGCCGCTTGCAAACAGGTTTGTTTGAAGCACGATCTGATCAACGAAGGCCTCACTGAAAAACAGGTGGAAAAAATCCAACCTGCTTGAATTACAGTGAATACCTGGTGCAATGCAGCCAGATCGCCCCTGCTCAGTGAAGGGGTGAATGAGGGGAGAAAAATCACTCCCATCCTCCCAATCCCACGACACAAATCCCTCGTCCCCATCACCGCCTTCGTCTGGGTGGGGAGGAGATCCTGGTTGGGGAGGTTGGGGAGAAGGAGTACGGAGGGCTTCCCCACTGTCACTCCTCTTCCCTCTGCCTTTACCCTTTCCCTTTCCCTTACCCTTACGACCTTGAGGAACATTAGGGGGCTGTGGGGATGAAATAGTTTGATATTGGGGAGCAGAAGACGTGCTGGGGAGTGGTTCCTCCCCACCTTCCCCCTCCATTACCACACCACATGCTCTCTCACGCAACCTTGCTCGACCACGTGTTAGGGGATATTGGGGAGCATAAGACGTGCTTTGGAGTGGTTCCTCTCCACCTTCCCCCTCCCTCACAACCCCACGTGATAAGGAACGCACCCGCACTGGCCCACGTGATCCACTCTGCCGCCTCACACTGCGTAGGGAGAGCAATGACTCACCCACCTCACTCTCACTTTCCCTAATCCCAGGAATGTCCATTTCACTCCCCACTCCCTCCACTTCACTTCCTACCACCCCAAACAGAATGCTAGGCCCATACCTGCTTAGACGACGTGGTGTGCGCTCTGGGCCACGATGCGTAATCACCTCCCGCCCATACCACGTGGCAGCACGTCCCACGTCTCCGTCCTCGTCCTCGTCCTCGACCTCGAATTCGGCTTCCAAGGCACGCTAGGGATAGGGATATGACATACCACGTGCCTTCTTTGCCTCCTGCCCCTCTCTAGCAGCACGGTAAGTCACGTACTGCCGCTTCCTTGGTGACGGAACTTCCTCGTCACTGCTGGTGGTTTCTTCCTCCTCTGGCTGCACATAATCTTTGTCCATCTCCTCGTCATCCAGTGGGGAATCATTGTCGCCGGTAAAGGTGTCCAGGGCGACTTCAATTTCGCTCTCTGAGAGACCTCTCTTAGCCATGTCTGAGCAGGACCGTGGCTACCAGGTGAGTGGACGAGTGGCGGGCTAGCGTGGGTCGCGCGGGGTCGCCGAGTGTCCCTGCCTGGTGGCAGGTAGGGGAAGGTCAGGCGAGGGTACGTACCGCAAATCAAGCGCGAAATTTGAAAATTGTCGAAATTATGCACATTGCAATTGCACGACGTACTGGTACATCGCCGGGACTGGCAAATGCAAATCGTGGTGACGTACCCATACGTCGTCGGGACAGGGCGGGTTAAGGAAGCTGAGTTTCAGGCTCGTGCTAAGGAGGCTGAGTCTCAGGCTAATGAGGCGGAGTCTCAGGCTCGTATTCAGGAGGCTGAGTTTCAGGCACAAGTTGAGCTTCCTAGGATTTAGGCAGACCATGAGTATCGCATGAAACAAGGTGGAACTGGATCATCTAGCTCTGATGATTTTGATGTGGCTAAAAATGTTAAACTTGTCCCTCCTTTTAATGAATCTGATTTAACAAAGTATTTTCAGTTGTTTGAGAGGGTAGCTACAGGTTTTAATTGGCCCAAAAAGTATTGGCCAGTACTCCTTCAAACTGTTCTCACCGGTAAAGCTCAAGTAACTTATGCATCTTTGCCTCAGGATCAGTCTGATAATTATGATGTAGTTAAGAGCTTGATTCTTAAGGCCTATGAGCTTGTTCCTGAAGCCTATAGAGTAAAATTTAGGACAACTTATAAGCAAGATAAGCAATCCCATGTTGAGTATGCAAAAATCAAAGAAGATCTGTTAGAGCAGTGGTTAAATTCTAAGAGTGTGTATTCTGATTTTGGTAAATTTAAGCAGATGATTTTGCTGGAGGACTTCAAAAGGTGTGTTAATAAAGATGTAAGCCTATATCTTGATGAGAAAAGAATAGATAATTTGTCTGATGCTGCAGTTTTAGCTGATGAATATGTTCTCACTCACAAGAGATATTCTAAAGAAAAAGGGAAAGCTGAGAGTAAGTACGTTGCCTCTACTCAGACTACAGGTAACAGGAAATAGAATAAAGATGATGTTTCTCAGGAAGTAAATACCAGCTCCACCTCTAGATTTCAGAAAAGTAAATGTACTTATTGTAGTAAGCTTGGTCATACTACGGAGAAATGTTTCAGGAGACAGCGTGATGTGAACAAAAAGGAGTCTTTAAATATTCAGTCAATTGGTCTAGTGTCCACCCTTGAGAGTTCCCAGAATTCTTTAACTTAGTTAACTGAACCTGCTTTGAGGGGTAAATTAAATTCTCATGATGAAGCTCCTCTTTTGAGCAGTAACATGGGTGACACTCTCAAGAGTTCATGTGCTAATTTCCTGTCTGATGGTTTTGTCAGTCCTCTGGACAGTAATGACAGGAAATCAGTTCAAATATATCGTGATACAGGTGCTTGCCAATCCCTTATGCTGACCAGTGTTCTAGGCTCTAATGTTAATTCCTCTGATGAAACTGTAATCTTACAAGGTGTAGGGAATAATTACTTCTCTGTCCCTCTGTGCAGAGTGAATTTAGAGTCTGGTTTTGTTAATGGTTCTGTTATGGTTGGGTTGGTTGAGACACTCCCAATGTCAGGTGTAACTTTCTTAATTGGAAATGATATTGGTGGAAGTCAAGTGTGTCCAGCTCCTCAGTTGTCTAGTGAGCCAGTGGCTGCAGCCCAGGATTATGATGTCCCTGATGTGTTCTCTGCATGTGCTGTCACTAGGGCTAAGTCTAAAGTTACTGGTGACTTAGAGGATAATGAGGATGATGATGTTATCCTTGCTGACACTTTTCTTGCTAATTTGGACCACTCACCAGATGAGGCAGTACCCCGTAGTGTTGATAATTTGTCTCATCAAGAGTTGGTTGAGTTGCAGGTTGCTGATCCTGAGTTGAAAGGTCTAGCTAACTCTGCTTGCAGTGAGGAAGAGTCAGCTGGTGCTTCTACTTGTTATCATATAAAGTCAGGAGTACTTATGAGGAAGTGGAGACCCCCAACAGCATCAGCCGACTGTGAATGGGAGGTTGTACATCAAGTTGTCATCCCTCGTGTTTGTAGGCAGGATATCATTAGAGTGGCTCATGATTCCAGTTTCGCAGGACACCTTGGAATGAGGAAGACTGTGGCATGCATTTTGAAACACTTCTACTGGCCAGGTATCTTCAGGGATGTTTCCTGGTATTGTAAGTCTTGTCACACCTGTCAAGTTGTGGGGAAGTGTAATCAGACCGAAAAGGTTGCACCTCTAGTTCCCATTCCTCCTTTTGAGGCGCCTTTCACCCGTGTGTTGGTGGATATTGTGGGCCCTCTTCCTAAGACTTCTTCAGGACTTTCTTATGTGTTGACCCTGATTGATATAGCTACTCGTTATCCTGAAGCCATTCCACTTAGAAATATCTCAGCAAAGAACGTGGTTAAGGAAATGCTAGGGTTCTTCACAAAGTTTGGTCTGCCCAAGGAGGTACAGTCAGACCGGGGAAGTAATTTCATGTCAAATGTTTTCAAGCAGTCTCTGAAAGAGTTGGGCATCACCCAGATCACGTCTTCAGCTTACCATCCCCAGACCCAAGGAGCCCAAATCGATGCTCAAGAAATACTGTTTGGAACATCAGAAAAACTGGGATAAAGGTCTTCCATTCGTTGCATTTGCCGCAAGAGAATCTCCAAATGAATCACTGGGCTTCTCACCTTTTGAACTACTGTTTGGCCATGAAATAAGAGGACCCCTTAAGCTACTCAAGGAATGCTGGCTGTCGGAGGAAGATGACGTCAACCTGCTGGAGTATGTGATGAAGTTCAAAGAACGGCTGTCCACTGCTTTACAGCTGGCGAGAGAGAATTTAGGAGCTGCTCAGGAGAAGATGAAGACTTGGTATGATAAGAAGTCCAGGTTACGCCACTTTCAGCCAGGAGATCAGGTTTTGATTCTGCTACCAGTGCATGGGCAACCTCTTCAAGCCAAGTTTAGTGGTCCTTATTTCGTGGAGAAGAAACTCAGTGATGTCAACTATGTCATCGCCACACCAGATCGTAGAAAGAACAAGCAACTTTGTCACATCAACATGCTAAAGTTATATCACAGGCGGGACGAAAATAATCCAGTCTGCACTGTAGCTGTTCCACCTGAGTCTGGAAGTGAAGTTCTCCCAATGCAGCATGAGCCTGAGTGATAGTTTGGGGAAGAATTCTGATATCATGAATGATCTCCAGACTAAGCTTTCTCATCTACCTCCCGAGGAAAGGCAATTTCTGCAGGAGTACCCGCAAGTGTTCCGTGCCACTCCAGGAAGAACCACTGTGTTGATGCATGATGTCGATGTTGGAGACGCAAAGCCAATTAAACTGCCTCCTTACCGTGTGAACCCAGTGAAAGTTCCTCTCATCCAGAAGGAGCTTGGCTACCTGTTGGACCACAAGATGATTGAGCCCTGTCAGAGCGAGTGGAGTTCTCCTGTCACTCTAGTCGCTAAGCCAGGGGGATCACAGCGGCTTTGCATCGACTACAGACGTGTTAATCAGATAACCAAAACAGACACTTACCCTCTCCCTCGCGTGGAAGATTGCATAGACAAGATCGGAAAGGTAGGTACATAAGTAAGTTTGATTTGTTAAAGGGATACTGGCAAGTACCTATGACTGAACGTGCTAGGGAGATCTCATGTTTTGTAACACTAGGAAAGACTTTTGCATGTTCTGTAATGCCATATGGTATGAAGAATGCACCAGCCACATTTCAGAAGCTCATGAATGTTGTAATAGAGGGTTTGGCAGGGTGTGTTGTTTATATTGATGATGTATTAATCTTTAGTGACAACTGAAAAGATCACCTATGCCATGTCAGTAAATTTCTTGAGCGTTTGGTTCAGGCTAATCTTGTATCTAATTTATCAAAGTGTGAGTTTGGTCAAGCTAAAGTTCAGTACCTTGGGTACGTAATTGGTGATGGACATGTTGCACCACCAGGAGCTAAGGTTCAGGTTATAAGTGATCTTCCCAGACCTAAGAGTAGGAAAGAGCTACAAAGATTTTTGGGAATGGTAGGTTATTACCGGAGATTTGTTCTTAACTTTTCAATTCTTGTATCACCACTTACAGACCTACTGAAAAAGGGAGTTAAATTTGTCTGGACCGATAACTGTGAATCCTCTTTCAGCAAGCTTAAAGCTATCCTATTAAGTCAGCCAGTGCTCGCTACTCCAAATTTTGCTAAGCCTTTTAAGATGGCTGTTGACGCAAGTGATACAGAAGCTGGGGCTGTTTTGCCGCAAGAGGATGATCAGGGTATTGAACACTCTGTATCTTATTACAGTAAGAAGTTCACTCCACCTCAAAAGAACTACTCAACTATTGAGAAAGAGCTTTTGGCCTTGATTTTGGGTTTACAGCATTTTTCATTTTATTTGTGTTCTGGTTTTGACCCCATAGTCATTTATACCGATCATAACCCACTGAAATTCCTTAGTAAGTTTAAAGATAAAAATCAGACATTGACAAGATGGAGTCTACTTCTTCAGTATTCATTAGACATACAACATGTCAAGGGGAAAGAAAATGTTATTGCAGATTGCTTATCTAGACTTTAGACAAATTGTTTTAGAGTAATAAGTAATTTCCTTTGTAAATTTCTTTTTCTTTGTGGGGAGGTGTTACATAGCCTATGATTTCATCATCCTTTGTGTAATTCTAACGTACAGTATGCTTCATGTTTGATCACGAGCGTGTTCTACCTCACTCCCCCCTTCTACCCTTATCGTAGAGTAAGTCGTTCTTTCTGTTGTTCAGAGCAGGATTGTCAACTCTTTGTCCCCTCTGGCTTCATTTGCGCGTCCTTCTTACAAATTGTATCAAGCTCTGCCGGCCCCTATATAATGAGCTCAGTCTCTGTATTAATTGCCACTTAGATCTACTCTTCATTTTGTTCACATCTCTGTCCTCCCCTGTACAGTTGTTATTATTGTGAGTGCTCAGGAAGTCTCCAGCCATCTAACTGCTGGGTAATTTGAGTATAAGTGTTATTGCATTTTTCTTGTACTGTGTAGCATAAGGTGTTAATTCTTAGGCCTAGTAAGGTTTTTGTGATTAATGTAAAGTTTCATGTCAGCCATTGTTCATAATATTTCGTATCTGTAATAATATATCTTGCATTCACTGAGTATTATCTGGTATTTTTATTTTATCAGGGCTGACTTAGATAAATTTACTCTTGCTAATTTCGTGTTAATAGAGGCTATTGCAGTTAACCATATATTTAACTTGTTTTTTTGCCATTACATTATCTTTATGAGTCCTGAATGTTTTGTTGTTATTTTGAGCATTAAACTTTAACTTGTAATTTTACCTAACTCTTTTGTCTTGAACCTGGAACGTTACGGGACAGTAGTGATTATTTAGTATTCTCACTTAAAGTGTACATTATCTTTCTCTGTTCCGTAACAGTGTGTGTGTGTGTGTGTGTGTGTGTGTTCTTACCTAATTGTTCTTACCTAATTGTATATTTACAGTAATGAGTCAAGTTCGAACTGTCCAGTGTCTTAAAACATATTTATCGTACATATCCTTAAATTTGTGAATTGTTTTAGCACACACTATTTCATTCGGTAGTGCATTCCATTGAACAATTGCTCTGTTTGGGAAACTGAATTTCCTTACGTTTTTATCACCTCTCTTCTTATCCAGTTTTTTGCAGTGTCCTCCTCCTGATGCTTCTCCATATGTTAAGTAATCATTTATGTCTATTTTTCCTTCCCTGATATGCACTTATATAGCATTATCATGTCACCTCTTTTCCTTCTCTCCTGTAGTGTTGGTAGATTCAGTTTATTTAGTCTTTCTTCGTAGTTTAGGTCCCTTAAGCTTGGTATCGATCTTGTAGCGGCCCTTTGAACTTTTTCAATCTTGTGTATGTGCTTTTTGAGATGATGACTCCAGACTACAAGATGCATATTCCACGGTTGGTCTATTGAATGATGTTATTATCTTTCTTAGCATGTCTTCATTTATGTATGTGAATGCTATTCTCATATTTGCAAGCAGTGTATACATGTTCCCTACCTTCTCGCTGATGTGGTCAGCCGGAGATAGTCTGTTATTGATAATCACACCTAGGTCTTTCTCTCTTTCTGATGTGTATAGGGTTTTATTTCCTAACTTATAATCCCAATGAGGTCTTTTTCCACTTTTACCAAACTTGATTACATGACACTTGTCCACATTGAATTCCATTTGCCATGTACTACTCCATTCATGAAGTTTATTTAATTCTTCTTGTAGCTCTTTACAAGAGTCTGTGTTAGTAATTCTCCTTTTCATTTTTGCATCATCTGCAAACATATTCAGATAGCTCTCATTTCCAGTGTTACAGTTTATATCATTTATATACACTCAAAACATGATTGGTGCCAGCACTGAACCCTGTGGTACTCCACTAGTCACTTCTTTCCATGATGAGTAGTTTCCTCTTAGTACTGTTCTCATTTCTCTTTTTATGAGAAAGTCTTGCATCCAACAAAACAGTTTGCCTCGAATTCCTCCTTGATGGTATAGTTTCCATAAAAGTCTTTGGTGTGGTACTGTGTCAAAAGCTTTCTTGAAATCTAAATAGATACTGTCCACCCATCCTTCCCTTTCCTGTATTGTGTTTGTTACTCTGTCATAGTAGCTCAACAGATTAGTAACACATGATTTTCCTTTTCTGAAACCAAACTGTCTTTCTGTTATCATACTGTGTTCTTCTAGATGATTTACTCAAGCTTTTCTTATAAGCTTTTCTAATACCTTGCTTACAACACTGGTCAGTGATACTGGTCGGTAGTTGAGTGGATTTTGTCTATTCCCTTTCTTGAATAACGGGACAATATTTGCTTTTTTCCAAATACCAGGTAGTTTACCTTGACTCAAGGATTTCTTGAAAATTAAAAATAATGGTTTACTTAACTCATTTGCCCATTCTCGTAGTACCTTACATGAAATTTCATCAGGACCACTTGCTTTTCCTCTGTCTAATCTACTTAACTCCTCCTGTATTACTTTTTCTGCTATTTGTATAACTGGTAGTATGTGTGGACATGCATGCTCCACATAGTCCCTCTCAAAATTTTTTTCTTCTGTAAAAATTAATTGGAAATTCTTATTTAGTGCTTCACAAATATCTTTCTCTTGTGTATAAGTGATTCCCTCGTCCGTAATATATTGTATTATATCTTTTACTTTGGTTCTGCTTCTGATCTATCTGTAAAACAGCTTTAGTTGATCACTACTTTTATTTATTATATCGTCCTCAAACTGTTTTTGGGCTTCCCTCCTTATTCTTGTATAATCGTTTCTTGCCTGTTTGTAATTATTATACGCCCGTTCACTATTGTGTCTTCTGTATCTATTCCACAACAAATCTCTTCTTTCTTTTGATTTTATACATTCTGTATTGAACCATTTCTGTATTATCTTATCTGCTTCTTTGTGCTGTGGGATGTACTTCTGGACTCCTATTTCATAAAATTCACAGAATTTTTTATATGCAGCATTTAAATCTTGTCCTCTAAGCTCATTTTCCCAATCAACTTCTAAGAAATATTTCTTTAGGTCTTGATAATTTCCCTTTTTATAGTTTAGGCTCTTTTTGTAACCGTCATTGCTGTTTACTATGTCATATGCTATTCTGAAGTTATAATTTAGTACTGCATGATCGTTTTTGCCGAGTGGACGGTGATATATTAAACTGTCAATATCATTTTCTTGCCTAGCAAATATTAGATCTAGCACTGAAGGTACATCAAGTCCTCTTTTTCTGGTGGTTTCCCTCACATGTTGCGTTAGGAAAAACTCTTGCACGAGATCCAGGAGCTTTTGGTCCCAACAGCATTCTTGGCTAATTATATCTAGAGTATTCCAATTTATATTTGTATTAAAATCCCCAGTTAGTATAATTCTTTCTGATTTCTCTTCCATTTCATGTAGTAATGATCTTAAACTCTGAATTGTTCTCTCTGCCAGGTCCTCATATTCATCTCTTTCCCATGTGGTTGATCTGGGTGGCATGTACAAATTGGCTACAGTTACTTTACCTTCAGATGTGTTGATCTCTACTGCAATCAGTTCTACTTGTGAGGGTATATCTAGTTTTATTTCATTGACTTTTAGATTTTTCTTAGTTAATATTATAATTCCTCCTCCTTTTTTTAAATTTCTGTCTCTTCTCCACATATTGTATTCCTCTAAGTTTAGTATGTCATTGGATATCCTTGGTGTTAATTTTGTTTCAGTTAGGCATATTATTTGTGGTTCATTTTCTCTGACATAATCATTCATCTCTAGTAACTTAGATACCATTCCATCCACATTTGAGTACATCAACTTTAACTTCTTGTTTATATACTTGTCATGACATGGTTCTACTACCTTCCTCCTTTTTATTCCATCCTGTTTGTGTACCACTTTCATACCTGCAATCCTATTACTTTGTAAAAAAAATTTCTTCTTCTCTTCTTCTGATCTTCCCTCATTTTTAGTTTTTGCTTCCTCCCTTTTCTCTTTCAGTAATTCCATTTCCTCTTGTGTTAGGCATCTTTTTATCGATACATTTTTGAACTCCTCTTTTTCCTTAAGATTCTTTGCATTTTTTAGTATCTCTTCCACAGTGTTTACACTCTGGAAAGTCACCTTTAGAGGTCTTGTCTTGCTTTTCTCGTATTTCCCTAACCTTTTGTGTTCCTCTATGTCTTTACCACAGATATCCTCTGATACTTCTTTCAGTAAGCTCATTACATTTGCCATCTCCTTTTTGTCTCTTGTGATCTTGTTTTTTACTTCTTCCTCTTCTATACCAGTGATTACTATAGATTTGTTTATATCTACTGAATCTCTGACTAACTTTGGATTGTTTTGGATTATTCTTTTCACTTCCTTTTTAATGCTTTTTTCCTCCACCCCTGTTTCTAAGTCTTTCTTTACTTTCACCATTTCAGCATACGTGGTTTCCACATCATTTTTGTAGCTTTGCACAGCTTCATTCACCCTTGTTATCTTCTTTTCAATATCACTGCTCTGGTCTATAAGACTGCTTACTTGCCTAATTGTCTCTGTGTCATTTTTGAACTCTTCCATAACACTCTCGTGATTGACTACTGTACTTGCCATTTCACACATTTTCTTCCTAAGTGTACTCAGTTCCACTGTTAGTTCACTGATGGTTGTGTCTTTCTTGTTGGCCTCCCTTCCTAGTTTTTCTATTTCTTCCTTTTGCAAGTGCATCTGCTTGTTTATAACATCAATTTCATTTTTGAAAGCCATTTCTAGTTTGTGTACACGTTCAACCAGTCTATTGTGAGTCTCCACTTCAACCAGTTCTTGGTAGAAACCATCATTTTGCTTTTTACCTTAATCTCTTTTCTTTTCCAAATTTGCTTTACTAAAGTATGTATCCATTTTGCAATACTAAAATCACAGAGTATGTACTTACATTCCCCGTGTTGCTGTAGTCTAAACAAACCTCAGCTGACTCAGCACATTCTTTCGTCTTGGTTCTCTTTTCTGTGTGAAGAAGTCTTGTTTAAACTTATTATTTTTTCCCTTTACATAATGAAAAATCATTTAGTCTAACCTGGTACAGAGCTTGACTCATACAAAGATACTAATTTAGGTAATGTCACTGGCCGTGTAGGTTTGGTACGGAGCACTGATGTCGCACGTCCGCTCGATTGACTCCCTGTGTGTGTGTGTGTGTGTGTGTGTGTGTGTGTGTGTGTGTGTGTGTGTGTGTGTGTGTGAGGTTGTGTGTGTGTGTGTGTGTGTGTGTGTGAGTGAGGTTGTGTGTGTGTGTGTGAGTGAGATTGTGTGTGTGTGTGTGTGTGTGTGTGTGTGTGTGTGTGTGTGTGTGTGTGTGTGTAAGAATGAAAATGTGGATGAGTAATACTGTGGATTAGATGAATGGAAGTGTATATAAAACTATGAGATTAGCAATATCTGTAGTTTTGGTAAGTGTCTGAATTTGAGAGACTAGAAACGTAAATAACTGGGTGCAGGAATATAAAATTGCGAAGGTGTGAATAAGCAAAGATATGAACAGGAGTCGATAAATACGAGTACGAATATAGAATAGCGTAGGAATGTGAGAAAGGCCGTAGGAAAGGGAGTGTGTGAATGGTAGCATGAAATAAGAGTGTCTCAAGAGAAGTAAGAGTGTGATAAATTGTTGGAAAATGTGCAAGAAAAGTGCCAAGGTAAGACACAAGATCGGAGTGCATTGTTGTTTGTCAGTCGTATATTTGTCTCGTCTTGAACTCGTGCCAGAGAAATAATGAGGTTTTGGTAAATACACTATCAGTTGGCTTAAAATCTTTACTTTTCAAATTAAGAATTTAAAAATATTTACTAACAGACAATACACTGGGACAGACAGACAGACAGAGGATGAGGTGATGTATGCATGAGGGGTAACAGTTACTGGGTAGCGCTCACTATGTAAGGATATCACAGGTTCCAATGACATCACGAACAGAACTATGGGTCACAAAAGTATTGATGCACGATATGCATGAAACATTTGGGAGCATAAAAAGATCACTGAAATATTAATGTCCGTCCTACCATACACTTTAGCCCTGATGTCGGGAGGCGTCATATATCACCAATATCCTCTTGCAAATATACAGCAAAAGTAATGTGCATATAAACATTGTTAAGACACAATGAAACGTTGGTAATGTACAGCAGATGTTCGAATGTTTTCGGTAGGCATCGGACGCTCTGTGCACCGATGCTTTTGTGACCCATAGTGCACTAGCTCCAAAAACAATCGGTTCACAATTGATATTAAATAGTATGGCTCAGAGACTGAAGATTACCGGGAAATGCGGTTCTGTTCTCGCACGAGTAGGTAGCCCAGATGGTAGCTGATTGACATATCACTTACTGTCTGTAGCCTATATAACATATCCAGGAAAGTAGTTCTTGAATCCTGTGAAGAGTATGTACGATGGTGCAAAGGCTGCAGTGCGTGTGGATGGTGAACTAAGTGAATTTTTCTCTTTGAAAGTTGGTTTGAAACAGGGATGTCCCATGTCTTCATGGTTATTCAATCTGTACATGGATGGAGTAATAAAAGAGGTACAAGGTAGGGTAGTGGATGTTGGAGTGGCCCTGGTGAGAGAGGATAGTATTTGGAAACTCCCTGTACTGTTGTTTGCAGATGATACTATGTTGTTGAGTGAAGAAAAATGAGAGCTGCAAGGCTTGGTGGATGAGTTTGGAAGAGTGTGTAAGAAACGGAATCTAAAGGTTGAATGTTCTTACGGAATCTAAAGGTTGAATGTAGGGAAGAGTAAAGTGATGGTCTTTGAGAGGGGTGAAGTCAGTGAATGTACAGCGAGGTTGGATGGTGAGGAATTGGAAAATGTGAGTACGTTTAAGTACTTGGGTAGTGTGATGAGTAAGGATGGAGGTTTGGAGGGTGAAGTGCTTGAAAGGGTACAGCAGGGAAGAAAGGTTGGTAGTTCCTTGAAAGCAGTGATAAGAAACAGAGAAGTGAGCATGGAAGTGAAAAAGTAACTACATGACAGTATTGTGATACCAACTCTAACGTACGGAAGTGAAGCTTGGACGTTGTTGGAAGGACACAAGTCAAGAGTGAGAGCAGTGGAAATGAGTTTTTTAAGAGGAGCATGTGGAATCACATAGAGAGACAGGCTGACGAATGAGGAAATAAAGGAGCGTTGTGGTGTTGATGTGGATGTGATAGGAAGCGTTATGAGGAACACACTGAGGTGGTTTGGCCATGTGGAGAGGATGGAGGGTGAAAGACTGACGAAGAGAGTGTATGTGAGTGAGGTGGAGGGGGGAAGAGGGAGGGGGAGGCCGAGGATGAGATGGAAGGATGGGGTGGAGAGGTATTTGAGAGAGGGGGGTGTGATTTGGGAGCAGGGCAGTGAAATGGCGGGGGACAGGGAGACTTGGAGGCGATTTGTTTGTGGCCACCCCAAACGGGATTGAGGCGTCTGGCAATAGATAGATAGAAAGTAGCATATAACATCATATATACAGGCACTGACGGGTTGTTGATTTCGCTTAGTCGAATAATTACGGGTATCATCGAACCCACAGTGCGCCGATACATTTTTGGAGCTGGTGTACATTAAGCATAGGGATTGCGCACAAAAACGATTGCTAAATCCTGCCAGCCTTCGTGGGAGTTGTTGACTCGAGTCGCAAAAATATAAGTTTTGTTCTTCTCTTTTTACTTTATTCCTCCGTCATAACTGCAGAACTGTGTTGTACACCAAAATGCTTAGTATCACCCGGGGATATTTCCTATATAATTTAGAGCAGGATTAGAGATATAGAATGCAAGTTACGGACTAAAAATATTCCGGTACACTCAGACTACAACTGTACAATCTTTCGGTTGTCTGACGCCTTTGCCATAAGGGCTGGGCCCCGTGTTTTAAGAAACTGAGTGCATTGCGCATTTGACCCTTGTGCGGTGTGGTGCGGTGAGGATCTCTCCGTTCTCCCCTTTGGGGCTAAGATGCGAATGAATGTGGTTGAATGGATGAGTAAATAGGGAGTGTGTCGTCCTGTCTCGGCTACCTCCCTTTCCTTGGGGGAAGCAGCCTAGGTATATAGATAGATAGATACAGTAACTCATTGAGTGTGGAAGAGGTTGACATAGTTAGGGACAATCATTAAATTTGGCAGCCCCTGTGGGTACGGCAAAACGATAAAGAAATGAACAGAAAGCCTATAAAATGAAGTCAGAAAGTGATTCCCCTCCCCCACACACACACAAAAAAAAGTGCAAAACAGTGTAGTGAAATATACACGATCTGCTTAACGCTGGATTTTGGAAAGGGGAAGTGAAGTGTAATGATGAGAGTGTAGGAGTAAATATGAGAGTGTAAGCAAGAGAATGGACTAGGTAATAGCAGGGTGTGTGGGTAACAGAGGATGTGTTCACCCCACTATTACCTAAATACACGGCCGCCTCCACTAACAGTCTCCCTGAAACTGGCAATCTCTGAACATCGGAGGTAAGGAAAAAAAAATCGTGTTTTTTTTTTTCTCTCTCTCTCTCAGCTGATGGCAAGAGAGGATATTAGTAGCCTGTTGTATACGGCATGTTGTTGTGTGTGGTGAGGAAGAAGACGAAGAAAGAAGAAGATGAAGAAGGAAAAGAAGGAAGAGGAAAAGGAGAAGGAAAAGAAGGAGGTGGAGGAGGAGGAGAAGAAGGACTACGAGGAGGAGGAGGAGAATGATGATAAAGAGGAGGAAAAACCGAAGACGAAACTAAGTCATGTCATAAAGATGCTCTCTTTAAGTCCTTCGTACCAGTCATGATTAACCTCAACTCGATTAATTACATCCGCTCTCGTGAAGCAAATGCGGATGATATGTTTTATGCGAAGTGAGTGTGTGCGTGCGTGAGTCCTAGAGGAGAGAGAGAGGGGGGGGGGTACTAAAGAAAGAGAAGAAAAACTAACGAGAAAATAGCTTAGAATATTAAAGAAAAAGGGAATTAAGTCAGTTAGATTTGGAGAAAGCACATGACAGGGTGGATAGACAAGGATTGTGGAAAGTATTAAGAATATATGGAGTAGATGGAAAGTTGTTGAATGCTGTGAAGAGTATGTATGATGGTGCTAAGGCTGCAGTGCGTGTGGATGGTGAACTGAGTGAATTTTTCTCTTTGGAGGTTGGGTTGAAACAGTAATGTGTCATGTCTCCATGGTTGTTCAATCTGTTCATGGATGGGGTAATAAAAGAGGTACAAGGTAGGGTAGTGGATGTTGGAGTGGCCCTGGTGAGAGAAGATAGTGTTTGGAAACTCCCTGTACTGTTGTTTGCAGATGATACAGTGTTGTTGAGTGAAGACGAAGGAGAGCCGCAAGGCTTGGTGGATGAGTTTGGGAGAGTGTGCAAGAAACGGAATCTAAAGGTGAATGTAGGGAAGAGTAAAGTGATGGTCTTTGAGAGAGGTGAAGTCAGTAAATGTACAGCGAGGTTGGATGGTGAGGAATTGGAAAATGTGAGTACGTTTAAGTAATTGGGTAGTGTGATGAGTAAGGATGGAGATTTGGAGGGTGAAGTGCTTGAAAGGGTACAGCAGGGAAGAAAGGTTGCTGGTTCCTTGAAAGCAGTGATAAGAAACAGGGAAGTGAGCATGGAAGTGAAAAAGTTACTACATGACATTATTGTGATACCAACTCTAACGTATGGAAGTGAAGCTTGGACATTGTTGGAAGGACAGAAGTCAAGAGTGAGAGCAGTGGAAATGAGTTATTTAAGAGGAGCCTGTGGAGTCACATGGAGAGACAGGCTGACCAATGAGGATATAAAGAAGCGTTGTGGTGTTGATGTGGATGTGATAGGAAGCGTTATGAGGAACACACTGAGGTGGTTTGGCCATGTGGAGAGGATGGAGGGTGAAAGACTGACGAAGAGAGTGTACGTGAGTGAGGTGGAGGTTGGAAGAGGAAGGAGGAGGCCGAGGATGAGATGGAGGGATGGGGTGGAGAGGTATTTGAGAGAGGGGGCTGTGAGTTGGGAGCAGGGCAGTGAAATGGCGGGGGACAGGGAGACGTGGAGGCGATTTGTTTGTGGCCACCCCAAACGGGATTGAGGCGTCTGGCAATAGATAGATAGATAGATAGAAGTCAGTTAGAGAAAGAGGGACAATAGACCATTATATAGAGGAATGGACAGGGAAGGAGGATGGGGTGGGAAGGAGGGGAGGAGGAGGGGACGCGGAAAGGAAAGAGGAATAGATAGATGGAAGGGATGGCTAGGCTATTTTTGACTTGGGCAATGACTGGAAGGGGAAACAGATGGTGCTATGGGACGAAGGAAGAGAAGGAGGGAAGAGGTGGAGGAGGGTATCGGGGGAGTTGGACTGAAGTGAGTGAAACTGCGAGAGGACGCTTGGAAGTGAGAAAGCGTTGTAGCCATAGTCTGATGGGGTGTGAGTGAGGATTAAAAAGAATGAGTGAAATAGAACTGTTAAACACAGGGGGATGATCTGCAGTAAGGACGAGTTTGTGGCTATCGTGTTAGAGTAAGTGAACGGGATCAGAGTGAGGTCGGTCCGTATATCATGAGGTGGCAGGACCAAGAGATGATCCACCTTCCCTTAATGTCTCCTTCCATTCCTGTTTTCTGTCTGTCTGTATCTGTCTTTCTCTACTTGTCTGTTTATCTCTGTCCCAATCTGACTGTCTCAGTCTGCATCTGTCTGTCTGTATCCGTCTTCCTGTCTGTATCTGTATGCCTATCTGCCTGTCCCCCTCGTCTGCGCGCTTGCCCAACAAAGCGAGGACGTGAAGAAGCGCTGAGATGTTTATATGGGTGTGGTGGAAAACATTAGAAGAAACCTGATACATTTTGGTTTTGTGAAGAGGATGGAGAATGAGGGATTGGCTGGAGGAGTCTATGTGAAGGATGTGGAAAGGGGAGGGGAAAAGGGAGTCCGCGGATGGATTGATGGATGCATGGATGGAGAGGTATGTGAGTGAACTGGAGAAAAGGCAACCAGATGGCAGAGGACAGAATGACGTGGATGCGAATTGTTTGTGGCACCCAGCCAGTATTAAGGCGTCTGGCTGTAGATAGAGAGGTAGATAGGTCCACTCCTTCCTTTTCTCCTTTAACCCACTTCCCTTCTCTCTCCAGCATCTTCCTCTTTCCCCTCCCTCCACTTCCCTCCTCTCTCCAGCCTCCCCTCCTCTCCCTTCCATCCCTTCCTCTACTTTCGTTCTCCAACACTGTCCTCCCCATTTACCTCTCACCCAGCACGGTTCTTCACACTCCCTCTCTCCCCTCAGCCCCCCCTCCTCTCCGTCCCTGTCTCTCTCCCCTCACGTCCTCTCTCTCGCTCTCTCACCTGGTCAACCTTCAACTTTAAGCTGCTCTGTTAAAAAGTCCAGGGAAGAGGAAATGAGGGAAGTAAACAAGGGGAAAATAAAGTGAAGGAAGGATGAACTCATCCGGGACAGAGTACATCACCCTCCTTCTCTCTCTCTCTCTCTCTCTCTCTCTCTCTCTCTCTCTCTCTCTCTCTCTCTCTCTCTCTCTCCTTTTTCATACTTTCACTTCACATTCAGTACCACTTCTTCTCCTCCTCCTCCTTCTCCTTTTCCTCCTCCTCCTGCTTCTTCTGCTTCGTCAAGAACGACTGGACACATAATTAAGGGTTTGGAGCCACACCTTCCTGGAGTTCTTTGTTCTCTCTTTAGTTCTCTCTTTAAGTATTATTTGTGTAATATTGCTTGCTTTGTGTGTGTGTGTGTGTGTGTGTGTGTGTGTGTGTGTGTTGCTTGGTATGAATGTGAATGTTGATGTATTTACGAGTGAATAGTATACGAGTATATATATATATATATATATATATATATATATATATATATATATATATATATATATATATATATATATATATATATATATATATATATATATATATATATATATATATACGTTTATTGATAGCTGGCCGACAGGACAAAATGCATTATCAGGGAGTAGGATTGTTGCTGGGTTGTAAGGCAAATAAGGCTTTATGTGAGTGGGATCCTATAGATGAGCGATTGTTATACGCACGGTTTAAATCAAATCATGGCAACATCAGTCTGTTTGTGTGTTATGCACCTACTAATGATGCACTCGATGAAAGGAAAGACACATTTTATGAAAAGTTGCAAGAAGGAGTAGGAAGGGTACCTAGACATGATGTTTTGATCTGTGTTGGAGACTTTAATGCAGTAATGGGCTGTTCAAATGAGGGATTTGAGGCATGTATGGGTAAGATGGGAGTTGGTAGTAGGATGAGTGAAAACGGAGTGAGGTTTGGAAGCTTCTGTCTAGCAAATGACTTAGTCATCGGGGGCACACTCTTTCAGCATTGCAATATACACAAGACAACTTGGGTGTCGCCGTGTGGAAAATATAAAAATCAGATTGATCACATCGCTATCAGTAGGAGGCATAGAAGTTCTCTGCTAGATGTTCATGTTAAACGGGGAGCGGATATTGGTAGTGACCATCAACTCAGCATTGCAAAAATAAGGTTTAAACTTAAAAATCAGAAGAAGGAAAAATCTGGTGTTGGTAGATACGATATTGTTAAGCTTAGAAGGGAAGGAGAAGAAAAGGAGGAATTCAGATTAGAATGCAGAAATATTTTTTTGGTGTTGGAAACGTTGGAAGAGGGGGAGAGAAGTGTAGATGAGATGTGGGAGGATGTGAACAAAGTTTTGCAGGAGACTGCTGAATGTACGATTGGAAGGAGACATAGATTCAGGAGAAAGAAATGGATATCAGAGGAAACGTGGAATATGATAAAAAAGAGAGGTGAGGCTAAATTGAGGAGTGAGATGCAATGCGTTGATGAACGAGAGATTGAATTAGCAAGAGCTGCGTACTGGAGTTTGAAATCAGAAGTAAGAAGGTTAGCTAGGAGAGATAAAAGAAGATGTGTGGATGAAAAGGTTGCAGAGACTGAAATCTTAATAAACAAAAATGATGGACAGAGTCAAAGAATAGCATATGAATCGACTAGAGAACTGAGTGGTAATGCAGGTAAACGCAAGGAAATACCAGTTAGAGACAGGGAAGGAAATTTATTGACCAAAGATGGAGATATTAAAAATAGATGGAAAGAGCATTTTGAGACCGTTCTTAATAGACCAATACCACCAGAAGAGGATATACCGTCTGCTCAGGAAGATTTAAATATAGAAACAGGAGAGTTGAGGCTTGCAGAAATGGAGAAAGCAGTAAAACAGTTAAAGAATAATAAGGCACCAGGGGAGGATGGTTTATTTCAGGAAATGTTTAAAGTGGAGGGGGATAGATTAATAATGATCTTGACCAAGCTATTCAATAAGATATGGGTGACGGGGTTACTACCATCAGTTTGGAAGAATGGTGTAATTGTTAAAGTTCCGAAGAAGGGAGACCTGAGTGAATGTGGTAATTGGAGGGGAATCTCTTTGTCACCGATAGCTTTGAAAGTTTTCAGTAGAGTGTTGTTAAATAGGTTGGAGCCGGTGGTTGAGGGTATTCTGAGGGATGAACAGGCTGGTTTTAGAAAGGGACGTGGTTGCAATGATCAGATCTTTATAGTTAGGCATTTGATGCAGCAAGTTAATGAAATGAGAGCCGTTAAGTCTTTGTTTTGTTGATTTTGAAAAGGCTTTTGATAGTGTTTCGAGAGAGACTATGGGGAAGATCATGAGACATTATGGAATACCAGAGGAGTTTGTGAGGGTCATTATGAACATGCATGAGGACACATTTTGTAAAGTGATGGTTGATGGTTGTCTGAGTGATTCGTTTGAAGTCAAGTCCGGAGTAATTCAAGGTGGTGTTCTATCGCCTTTACTATTTATATTGGTCATTGATTACATTATGAAACGCGTTGGAACAGAAACCGGTGCAGGTATACTTTGGGAGAGAACAGGAAACTTTTGGATTTAGATTATGCAGATGATATAGTTTTGATTTGTGATGGGCCAGAAGAGATGCAGAGAGTGTTGGACTGTTTGGTGAGTGAAGGTCGCAAGATGGGTTTGGTTATTAATTGTGGAAAAACTGAAATAATCAATATGAATATGGAAAATGCGCAGGAATGTGTAATTGGAGGTATGGTTGTAAAGCAAGTTGATAGGTTTAAATATTTAGGTACTTATTTAGCCAAGGATGGTTCTTTGAACTTTGAATTCGAGGAAAGGTTAAAGAAGGCTAATCAGGCAATGGGAATGCTTAAAAATATTTGGAATAATAACAATTTCTCTGTGCATACAAAAATCAAACTTCATAAGGTAATGGTTAGGAGTATCTTAATTTATGGACACGAGTCTTGGTACAGCACAGTGACTATGGAAAATAAATTCTTGGTGTTTGAAAATAAAGCACTTAGAAGAATATTAGGAGTTAAGTGGTGGGAAAGGATACCAAATAGTAGAATTAGAGAAATAACGGGAGTGCAGCCGATCGATGAATATGTTAGATTCTCACGATGGAAGTGGCTAGGACATGTGTATAGGAGACAGGGAATAGTACGAGGTACACCAGGGTGGGTGGCACTTGGTAGGAGAGGTAGAGGAAGGCCAAAAGAGACGTGGGTGAGGACAATGAGACGGGAAGCTGAAGATGAGTGTTGGGGAGATCTTGAGGAGTTAGCACAAGATAGGATGTGGTGGTGTGAGTTCATCGAGGCCCTATGCATCCCCGAGGGTGCCACAGGAAATGATATATATATATATATATATATATATATATATATACATATATATATATATATATATATATATATATATATATATATATATATATATATATAATATTCGAGTGAATAGAATAAATTATGCAAACTGGTATATGTGAATTAGCATTTTTTGAAGTTTTTGTTTGTGTTACGAAATATAAGGAAATAAGTGAGAAATCAGACACACACACACACACACGAGAACGCTTATGGAACCCAGCTTTATGCGTGCAGACTAAGACCTTCGATATGTAAGTGCAAAGATAATCACAAAGCCCGGGTAACCGTGAGAGTCACGAAGTGGGGACATAAAAATCACGAGTTTGATTTCCTTTTCTCTTTCTTTATCAATAATAACACGAAAACGAAAAGGCGTAAGCGAGTGTGCTAAAGACCAAAAGGGTATGTTTGCTATTTATTTAGAGCAGCATTCGATCTATAATATGTTGATTTGCAGCCTAAAAACCTTCAGTAACACTCGCAAGTCTTCTCTAATATGTGAAACATCCTGATCCGTGTTGCCTCATTCTGCTTAAGACCAATGGAGGGAAAATACCGCAGGTCCATGGGAAAAATAGGTCCATGGTGGAAATAAGTCCATGGTGGAAACAGGCCCATGGTGGAAATAGGTCCATGGTGGAAATAGGTCCATGGTGGAAATAAGTCCATGGTGGAAATAGGTCCATGGTGGAAATAGGTACATGGTAGAAATAGGTCCATGGTGGAAATAAGTCCATGGTGGAAATAGGTCCATGGTGGAAATAGGTCCATGGTGGAAATAGGTCCATGGTAGAAATAAGTCCATGGTAGAAACAGGTCCATGGTAGAAACAGGTCCATGGTAGAAACAGGTCCATGGTGGAAACAGGCCCATGGTGGAAATAGGTCCATGGTGGAAATAGGTCCATGGTAGAAACAGGTCCATGGTAGAAACAGGTCCATGGTAGAAACAGGTCCATGGTGGAAACAGGCCAATGGTAGAAATAGGTCCATGGTGGAAATAGGTCCATGGTAGAAACAGGTCCATGGTAGAAATAGGTCCATGGTAGAAACAGGTCCATGGTAGAAACAGGTCCATGGTAGAAATAGGTCCATGGTGCAAATAGGTCCATGGTAGAAACAGGTCCATGGTAGAAACAGGTCCATGGTAGAAATAGGTCCATGGTGGAAATAGGTCCATGGTGGAAATAGGTCCATGGTAGAAACAGGTCCATGGTAGAAATAGGTCCATGGTGGAAATAGGTCCATTGTAGAAATAGGTCCATGGTAGAAATAGGTCCATGGTAGAAATAGGTCCATGGTAGAAATAGGTCCATGGTGGAAATAGGTCCATGGTAGAAATAGGTCCATGGTGGAAATAGGTCCATGGTGGAAACAGGTCCATGGTAGAAATAGGTCCATGGTGGAAATAGGTCCTTGGTGGAAGTAGGTTCATGCAGCAAAACGGGTCCATGTGGTAAAACAGGTCGATGGGGGAAAATTGGTCCCTGGGCTAAAAGTAGGTCCAAGGGTAAAATTGGTCAATGAGGAAAAATAGGTCCATTGGGGAAAGCAGATCCAAAGGGAAGTTTGCCAAGACAGAAACATATCCCTGGAGGAAAAATGTTAGGTGGGGGTTGGCATCTATGGGGTGTAGCCAAAAATGGGTTTATGTGCTAGTACTATATAATATGTATTTGGCAGCTGGTAGCTAACTTCCATAAAGAGATCATAAACTAGAAAAAATAAAATGTTCTAAAGTGATCGTTAACAATTGTAGAGACAATACATGTAAAAAGCACATTCAGTTCTATACCATTACTACACTTCACCTGCTACAAAGTGATCAGGAGCATCTTTAATATTTAGCAGGTGGTATTTTGACAGCTTGTTTGTCATTTTCAAACCTATGGAAGGAAAGTAAATCAATGTAAACAATATATCCAGAAAAAAAAAAATAAATCACGCACAAAAAGAAAACAATATAATGGTAAAATGCGAAAATGAATCATACTAAACGATGTACTTCTAAGTGAGATGGGAAAATACTGACATGTAGTAAAATAATGCAAAGTAAAACCTTAAAAAGAAAGTAAGATGTGGAGTGATTGGACAGGTAGGCGTGCAGTGTCATCAGAACTTGTGGGACTAATAGAAAAATCTGATTCATTTATGGGATGTCCCGAAGCCTCACAACAGTTTCGAATGAGAAAAAAATGGCATAGATACAGGTAGACCTATCATATATAACCTTCCCTGCTGTTCTGCATTCCTTCCTCTTGTCTTTTAGCCTGCCTAATAAAGGAGGAAGACGTATTTCAGTCACTATATTTATTATGGCCCTTCCTACGCCGGGTAAAAACATGTAACCCGGGACGCCATGCGGGCTCTTGAAAGACAGCTTAATTTTCGGATTTCTGCCATATGCACAAAGTTACAAATGTCATATTTTGTACATATGTTGCCCAGGACACGGCATGTGTAGCCAGTACACCATATGTTCCTTGTGTGTGTGTGTGTGTGTGTGTGTGTGTGTGTGTGTGTGTGTGTGTGTGTGTGTATGTTTTACTGAAATTAATTTTTTTTTGATTAACTTTAAAATTTTTGAAAGTCTGCACATGTAATGAGTAATGAGGCATATAAGTTTTAGGTTACATTATTATTCTTCATTCATCATGCTCATAACATAATAATCTGTCTATCTATAATACCATAAAAAAACACAATATCATGAAAATAAAGTTGAGCAAAAATTTAGTTGAAAATATGTTCAGAACATAAACAAGACTGACATTTATTATCAGAAAACCCACGAATGATTTACAAATCAAGTAAACATAAATATAAACAAGAGTGACATTTATAATCAGAAAACCCATGAATGATTTTAACATCAGAAAAACACTACAACTGTCATTATCAGCATCAGAAGTGGGAGGATCTTCTGTGATTCTCCCCAGCTGATTGTAAAAAATCTCAACATTCGGTGACATGGTCAGTAATATCTAAAATCTGGAAAAATAAGTTACGCGGAATGCTAAGTGGGGTAGCAGACGACCCCCTGTGAAGTTTGCACCCTCCTAACTCCTGAACTATAAGAGTCTTTCCACTCAAATGTTGTGTACTTATACACTGTCCAAAGACAAAGTCATGGTTCGCCAGATCCCTAAAACAGTAAGTGGCTGAATGGCATCATCTAAAACATGTGTCGTGGTCAATGTGACCTCGCATGGCGTACGAATGGATAGACAGCAGTATCAAAGTCATCGCCAAGGCATTTCCAGAAACGTTAGATTGTAGGGATTTTAAGAGAAGAGAATGTTCAAGTTGGTCCTGTCGTGGACGACAGGAGAAAGATAAAGATGAGTCTGAGGCTTGATTGCAGTTTTATTCTCAAGAGGAAGTTATCTTAACAAAAGCAGTACAAAGGTGAGAGCAGTTTATGCTAGCTACCTCTGTGCCCTTTATTTGTGCCTTTTCCACCGTGCCTCTTCTCTCTCCTATCACGTCCTAACCCCTACTCAGCCTTCCTTGTGCTTTGGCTGTCTCTGGCTGACTCCGACCTGTCTCTCTCATTTTCCTAGTATATCACTGGTTGGGTCACGTGCGCGCGCGTGTGTGTGTGTGTGTGTGTGTGTGTGTAACTTTCCACACTTATGGACTTTTCCACCAGGTGTCATACTCTACTGTGTGCGAAATTCCCTACCTTGAATTCACACTGTTGTTTCTTCCAGCTCTCAAAACCTTAGGCACGACCTCCTTCATCCCTCTATATTACACATAAACAGCGTATATGTCACGGCTATTATGTAGTGTGTTATGATATTTTAGTGCCCTGACATCGTTCGGTCACGCCATGGTGTTGTACCCACAACAGCATGCAGTAACAAATTGCATGCAACATATTAATGTTTGGTACATTGGTATGCATGGCATTTATCACAATACTGGAGGAACATACTGTAGAAGTACAATGTATGTATGATATATGCAATGGAGCAAATACAAGGTAGTAAATTACTGAACATAGAACATTGTATAACATATTTTAGTGATACAGTAGCACAGATGAGTACGTACAACAGATAGACTCATATATTTATGCAATGGTAATATAATGGCAGTACCATAACAGAATTATAGTAAGAATCAGCCGTATGTAATGTACTAAATATCTCTCTCTCTCTCTCTCTCTCTCTCTCTCTCTCTCTCTCTCTCTCTCTCTCTCTCTCTCTCTCCTGTATACATATATACTGTCTATATATATATATATATATATATATATATATATATATATATATATATAAGATATATTAATATTGTTATATAACATGGATACATGTATATCAGTTTATATTTATGCATAGATAGATTAATACGGGATGTTTCTTCTCCGATGGTGGTAGGTGGTGGCGACCATCATTGACTCTCTTGATGTAGAGCTGCCTACTTCTTCCTTCACCTTAATAATTCTTTTTCTGTGTCTGCCTTCTTCTCTTCCTACATCTCCAATCTTTCCTATCACCTTTTATTACTCTTCTCTCTTTTTCAGATGGCTTTGCATTGAGTGACACAAACGTGTTCCCTGCGTATCAAAATGTGAGTTGACGGAGGGTTAGTGCCTGTCCTCGTAAAACAACTAATTCAAAGACAAATGGCCACCCCTTACGGGATAATGTGATCTGGCTATAGATAGATTCTTTTCTGGCGCTGAGAGATGGATTGTCAAAAACTGGTCCTCATGAAATCCAGTAGTCTCTCTTAAGCATCGGTCCAGCCTTCAACCTACACAATCAAACAATATGCATTAGAATTTGTCTCAGCTGTATTTCAGTGTGATGATTTTCAAAGAGTTGTAGAATTACTGATGATATTTTTCCTTTTGCAACTAGCTATTGTGTTTATAGGAAGCAGAAGCAGAATAATATTTTGTACTCTCTTCCTCTACCTTCTTGCCACATGCAAAGGGACATGAAGGAGAGAGAGAGAGAGAGAGAGAGAGAGAGAGAGAGAGAGAGAGAGAGAATGCTGAAACCGGGAGAATGTTCCAAGATATGCATGCTTCTTTTCAATGTGAAAATTCTAAGGTATTCTAAGTTTTTCTTGGTTTTTACCCCTGCAGCCTTTACGTTCCTGTGCCATATTGTCTGGACTTAGAATGCTCCCTAGCACATAAAAAAAATACTGTAAATTTTATATAGCAACTTCTTGTGGTATTATATGTGGTACGAAGGTGCGCACACCATTATACCCACTCGACATCATGCGACTTTAGGTATACTGCACACTGAATGACAAGCCAAATAGGTTCTTGGCATTCAGGAAACAGTTAGCTATGTTGGTGAGTAAACCGTATAACCAAAAGAAGCCTGGTGGTTTGTTGGGTTAAGGCGGTCCAGCTGGGTGAAGCCCGTAAAGGTATGCAGCGATGGAATGATTGGTTTTGTTGCTCACATAATGCCAATATATTATGGCTGTGTTGTGGTTTAGTGTGGTATTGTGGTGTGGTGCGGCGTTGTGGTGTGGTGCAGTGTTGTGTTAAGAGGTGCTGTGGTGTGGTACGATGTTGTGCTGTGGTGTGGTGTGGTACAGTATCGTGGTGTGGAGGTGAGGTGTGGTGTTGTGGTGTAAAGGTGTGGTGTAATGTTGTGGTGTGGTGCGGTGCTGTGCTGTGGTGCAATGTGACGCGGCGTTATGGCGTAGCAGTGTGGTACGGTACTGTCTTAGTCTAGAGCTGTGACTGATAAAGATGTTCCCACTATCCCTTTAAGTTACAGACCCATCCACAGTAAGTATTTTTCTGACGACTTTTTAAATCGAAAAATATCATGGCAGTCAAAGGACTTCACCCACTCATTATCAAGCGTATTCCTTGAGGTGAAATAATAATAACAGTGGTTGAAGAAAAGAATAACAAATAGCACATTATCATAGCAGAAGGTTAAAGTGTTTGATAAAAGGAGATACGGAATTTAATATTTTCTGTACTGCCTGTGAGATGGCACACACACACACACACACACACACACACACACACACACACACACACACACACACACACACACACAAACAAACTGTAACAAATTTAATCCCATCTAAACATTGCGTTTGTCAATCGTCATCAGCCGAGAAAACAAAGACAACATTGCTGTTGGTCACTACACACAGCCTTGTTCTCGAAAAAAAAGAAAAAAGAAAAAGGAAAAAAGCTAAACATAGTGTAGCCTCTTTTGCCCAGGGTGTTGTTGTGCTTAGTTATGCAGGTGTGGCAGCAGAAAAACCACACCAGCCACAGCAACCACAACCACGATGCCTCCACAACCACCACACCTCCACACCCACCACACCTCCACAACCACCACACCTCGACAACCACCACACCTCCACAACTATCACACCTCCACAACCACCACACTTCCACAACCACCACACCTCCACAACCACCACACCTCCACAACCACCACACCTCCACAACCACCACACCTCCACAACCACCACATCTCCGGAACCACCAACCTCCACAACCACAACAGTTCCACAGTCACCACACCTCCACAACCTCCGCACTTCCACAACTTCCGCAACCCCACAACCACCACAGTCATTACAACCAACGTAGCTCCCAAAACGCCATATTGTTTTCCTGACCATCACACACACACGTTACTGATCCTCTCTCTCTCTCTCTCTCTCTCTCTCTCTCTCTCTCTCTCTCTCTCTCTCTCTCTCTCTCTCTCTCGTAACTTTTCCCTCCTCTACTTTATTACTCCCCTGTTTACCTCCCTCGCTTCCTCCCTCTCTGGCCTTTTTAACACAGCATCTTAAAGGTTAAAGGTGGAGCAGGTGAGGGAGAAAGGGAGGGAGGGGAGGGAGGGAGGAAGTAGAACCGTGCAGGGTAAGAGGTAAATGAGATGAGGGAAATACAGGAGGAAAGGAAGGGATGAAGAGGCTGGAGAAGGGAAGGAGGTAGAGGCGGGGAGGAAGAGAGGAGGGAGAGAACCTGTCTACCTGTTTGTCTATCTGTAGCCAGACACCTTAATCTTGGAAGGAGTGGCCACAAACGAATTTTCTCGATATTCTGTCCTCTGCCATCCCCTGCCCTCTTTCCAACTCACACCCTTCTCACATACTCTCCACTTCATCCTTCCATCACATCCTCGGTCTTCCTCTCCTCATCCTCTCTTTCAACACACTCACATACACACTCCCAGTCAATCTCTCAGTCTCTATTCCCTCCACATGACCAAAACATCCCCGGGTATTCCTCCTAATGGTTTCCAGCACAGCCACATCAACACAACAGTTCTCCTTCACTTTCTCATTTCTCTGTCTCTCCATGAAGCTCTTCTTGCTCCTTTCAAACTCATTTCCACGGCTGTCACTCTTAGCATGTGTCCTAAAAGAGTTCGAGCTTCACATCCAAATTTAGAGTGGGGATCCAATACTGAAATGTAGCGATATCTTTACTTGCACATTCATTTCCCCATTCCTTATCCCTGCTCTTAGTCAACGTACAATCCATCTTCCTTTCTGTACCCTTTCACACATTTCATCCTCTAAACTTCCGTCCTTGTTCATCTCACTGCATACGTATTTCAAGGCATTTCTTATCACTCAGTCTCACTATGCACTCCATGACGTCATTCCTCTCAATTCCATAACTTTACTTTCAACTATAACATATTTCCAGACTCACTCAAATGCCTTACTACTCACAGTCATCTTCACTTAACTACTCAGTATCATTTACAAAACAGTACAGGCAATTTCCAATCCATACATTCTCTCATAGGTGGTAGGCAGTGGTGACCATCATCCACTCATTTGATGTAGTGCTGCCTACTTTTTTCTCCACTTTTATATTTCTTTTTCTGTGTCTGCCCTCTCTCTTCCTATTGCTTCCATCTTTCCTGTCACTTTTCATTACTCTTCTTTCCTTTTCAGGCGGCTATACATTGAGTGAGAAGCCAAATGGCTTCCTGTAAGCCAGGAAGCCATTTACAACGTTGGTTGGTAACACAGAACCAACCCATACGTGTTCCCTACTTGTCAGCAAGTGGGTTGGCGGACAGTTAGTGCCCCTTCCCGTAAAACAACTAACACAAAAACAAACAACCACCCCTTACGGGATTATGGCGTCTGGCTATGCAGTTTGAGATATACATTATCTCACCCAAATTATCTCAGCATCCAATGCCTTATCTTGTATTCCTTTTATGACAACATTTATATATACAATTTCTACACACACTGCCACCCTTCCGCCCTCGTGCTGCACACACACTCTTGTTAGCATTATAAAGTTTCCCCATCTAAGCCATATATTTCTTACGCATCTCTCTCTCTCTCTCTCTCTCTCTCTCTCTCTCTCTCTCTCTCTCTCTCTCTCTCTCTCCACATCTCTGTCTATCTATTGCCAGACGCCATGATCTCGTAAGGGGTGGCCGCTAGTCTTTGAGTAAGCTGTTTTACCGGGATGGACATTAACCCTCTGCCAATCCACTTGCTGACACGTAGGGAACACGTATAGGTTGGTTATATGGTTAAATTTTGGTGTCGATGATAATGGTGGCTGTAGCAGTGAATGTGGTGATGTGGTAGTCGTGAATGTGGTAGTGGTGGTTGTGGTAATACTGGTAGTAATGTTGGTGGTTGTGATAGTGTTGGTGATGTTAGGTGATGTTGGTAATAGTCGCGATAGATACACAGTCTACTGCTGAATTATATGGCTACCGTCCTTTGTACCCGACAGTGAGGAGTACGTCTGAAAGTTCTATCTATCAACAGCCAGACGCCTTTATTCCGTAAGGGATGGCCACAGACAAATCGTCTCCATGTCGTCCTGTCCCCTGCCATTACGTTGCCCTCCTCACAACTTACATACCCCTTTCTAATATACCTCTCCACTCCATCACTCCATCTCATCCTCGGTCTCCCCCTGTCTTTCCCCCTCTCCACCTCACGCACATACACTCCACTCTCCTCGTTAGTCTCACTCTCCATCCCCCAACTCACAGACCCCTCTTCCATATGCCTCTCCACTCCATCCCTCCACCTTACTTACTGACAGAGTTAATATTATTTTTTAGTAATTAGTACATATATTGCCGTTTGAACAATTAATTCTAAATGAACATGAAGAAAATTGTAAGGAACACTTATACAAATAGCAAATAATATAGAGTTTTACTAACAAAAACACTAACAAACAAAATCTCTTTAGTTTTCACACTTAGTGCTACACTGATAAATAAAAAAAAAACAAGCTATTCGTGAACTCAGATGAAAATAAACAACTATATAAAAAAAGGACAAGACGTACTAGAAAAACTTTGACAATTTGAGAATGTTTACAGCATGACAATATTAAAAGATTTTTGGAGGTAGGATTGATGGTAGTAAGAAGCATAAGAAGAAAGGAGGGAGGAAGAGGGAGAAAGATTAGGGAAGAATGGAGTGTGATTAAGATGGAGACAAAGAAAAACAGCGACAGGAGAAATGGAAAAGGAAAGACGGGAGGGAGAGGGAGGAAGATAGGGAAGAATGAAAAAGGAAGAAGGAAGGAAGAATGGTGAAGAACTGGAGTGCTGAGGAGAGATCGATTTTGGATGGGAAGCAGCAAGGGAGATACGAGAGAAGAGAAGGAAGGAGAGAGGGAATGGGGGAGAGAGGAGCGTACAAGTGATTGAAAATAGTGAGGCAGGGCAGCATAAAACAGCCAGATGCGAAGAAGAGGAAGGAGAGAAGGAAGAAGAAGGAGACAAAGGGAGGAAAAGGGTAGAGGGAAGGGAGTGAGAGGGAGTTGAGGAAAAAGAAAGTGATATAAGACATAGTGTCCTACAGAGAGAGAGAGAGAGAGAGAGAGAGAGAGAGGAATTACGTCAGATACAGAGAGGGTGACTGGGTTAACGCTGAGGTGTAGTGGGACAAGAGTAGGAGGGTTAGGAGGAAGTGAGGGAAAGGATGGAAGGATGGAAGTAGGGATGGAATGGAAAGAAGGGGAGAGAAAAACAGAGACGAAGATGAAGTAGTAGCGGTAGTAGTAGGATGGAATGGAGAGAAGTGGAAAGAAAAACAAAATAAGTTGTACTTGTATTGCTGGTAGTAGTAGCAGTATTATAATAGTAGTAGTAATAGTAGTAGTAGTAGTAGTAGTAGTAGTTGTACCAGTAGTAGTAGTAGCAATAGTAGTAGTAGTAGTAGTAGTAGTTGTACCAGTAGTAGTAGTAATAGTAGTAGTAGCAATCGTAGTTCTTGTTATCATTGTTGTTGTTGTTGTTTTTGTAGGTTCATCTGAAATGTGAGCCCAGTGGACTGCAGGCTGAAGTTCCCGCCCTCCTCTAGTCCATTTGAGGATTGGGAGGGAACTGAGGGACGTTTGTATAACCAGGCAGTGGATCGGCCCACTTATATCGGTGCCACCACGTGAAGGCGTCCCTCTCCAGTATGCAGGGAAGAGAGACAGACAGACAGACAGACAGAAAGATGGCGGAAGTGAGAGGAACTGAGATAGCCTGGGAGAGAAAAAGGGATATTGAGAGAAACCATGAGGACGAAGGAGAGTGTGTGACAGAAGGGAAGATTAAGTGAAGATGTAAAATGAGTAAAAGTGGCAAGACAGACTGAGAAAGGTAATCACGTTGAGGTGAGTGAATGAACCGAAATGACCGAAGGTGAAGGAGTGTATCCGTGAGTGAGTAAGCGTTGCGGGCATGGGATGAGTAAAGGAGAGTGAGAGAGAAGTAGAGTTAGATCGAGGGAAAATTAAAGAAAGTGAGTGAAGGTTACAGTGAGGTTGTGGTTAGCGTGTGAGAGTGAGTGAAGGGAATCAGAGTGAGGACGGTCCATATATCACTAGGTGGACCAGGGCCAAGAGAGAGATGGCCCACCCTTCCATAATGTCTCCCTCAATCCCTGCTCTCTCTTTCTCTCTCTCTCTCTCTCTCTCTCTCTCTCTTATTCTACCTGACCTGTTTTCTCCCTCCATCCCTTTCTCGCTCGGTCATTTTTTCCTCTCTTCTAATGTTATAGGCTTTTCCTTCCTCCTTCCCTCCTTTCCTCTACCCTAACCCCTCTCTACCTCCTCCACCTTTTACTCTCGGTTCCTCCCTTCTTGATTCTCTTCCTCGTTCGTTCCTTTAATCTATTCTTCCTTCCTCCTTCAATACCTCCCTCCTTCCCGTCAACTCTCCCATTCACTGCATATCCTTGATTCCCTCTCTTCCTTTTCTTCATCTCTCTTTCCCGTTCACTGTTCCTCTTTGACTCCCTCTCTTCCTCCTCCTCTCCCTCTCCCGCCTTGTTCGTCTCTTGCTTGGCACGGTAGGCTACGTTTTTCTGTCTTAAAACACCACACACATCGCATAGGTGAAGCAACGTGTATATCGTAAGCCGTAGTTAAAATAATATCGGTATCCTAAGCTCACATCATCAACAAAACATCCTGTAAACACAGTAAGCTTTTTTTCGTACAGTACATGTGCAAAGATTTCGAAGCGAGTCTTCTTATTAAAGGGTTTGTGCTCGTGTCAAAGATAACGGTTCCCCCCACCTCTCTCTCTCTCTCTCTCTCTCTCTCTCTCTCTCACACACACACACACACACACACACACACACACACACACACACACACACACACACACACACACACACACACACATCTACCTGAGTAACCTGACCTGTTAAATTCCGAACTAAAAGAATTTTCCATCGAACTATCATATACCACAGTATATTACTGTAATTTCTGGTAGTGAAAGAAAGGAATGATACGAGTTGATGCTGCTTACTCTTATTATTATTTATCGAAGTGCCGTGCCCCTGCAGACGTTGGCGACCATGGAATGCCACACCTCTCTGTCTTCTGTCATTTGCAGCAGTTGTCCAGCCGTGTATCCTCCCCTCGCTGTACTTACTATTCCATCCATATACTTCTCTCTTTGCCTGCCTCTTGCCCTACCACCTGGGACTCTTCCCGTTAAACTCAGGTTCTCTATCTTTCCTCTTCTCAATAACATGTCCTAAAATCTCATCTGTCTTCCTCTCACGTGTACCAATAATTCTCTTCTGATATCCATTCTCCTTAGCACTTCTTCATTTGATATTCTCCCTGTCCAAGAAATTTTCAAAAGCCTTCGCCAGCACCACATTTCAAAAGCTTCCAACTTTATCTCCATCATTTTACTAATTGTCCAAGCTTCACATCCATATAACAACACAGACCAGACATAAGTTTTAACTGTTTCTTCTTCTTGTTCGTATTGAAAGGTGTCTGTTACTTAGTACTTACTCTTATACCTTACATTATACATTATACTCAAACTCCATCTTGCTGTAATTTGAAAGCCATTTACTAATTACACCGAGCAGTAATTAGCTCCAGCCTGCAAATGAGTCCCGTGGCAAATTATCACTTTGGCTATCTTATTGTCCACTAGCACAGTCCAACAACACAAACACAAAACTCTACTGTATAATCAATTTCCTGAAAACACTAGTGCCAAATATACAGTACTCTTGGGTGACTTTGATATAACAGTTTTTAATTTCACGGAAGCCCTGTCCTCATAGACGTGCTTTTAAACCTGGGAGAACCACCATCCTCACATACGTCCCACTGATTTACAGGAAAGTTCAATGCATGAGCTTACACACTTTCAACACTTGGAGTAAACCTCTTGATCGTGTCTTGGCCTTGTCAGATGCTTATTATTATTATTATTAATATTATTATTATTATTGCTGTTATTATTATTATTGTTATTATTATTTTTATTATTATTATTATTATTATTTCTTTACAGAAGGAGAACGGAGGAAGGGAAAAAATATATAAAAAGGCAATCCACCCACCAGAGCTAGGTGTCCTCTATTCATAAAAAAAGCTGTAATAGTTGGACTTGAACTGTTGTAGGTTACTGTACGAGTGTTATGAGTCCATATTATAATTACAAATCATAATAGACAAATAGATAAATAGATAGATAAATAGACAGATAGACAGCTCTATGCGAGCCTGGGAATGGGAAATGATCTTGCAAGTTACACTGAGGAAAAGCTGATGACAGACTAGGAAGTAGCCAGTCAGGAGATGATGCAGTTAGTTGGTCAGCGATCACCAGGTGAACACACATACACACATACTCACACACAGGCTTCTAGAACTTTCCAACCACAGGGAACACACGTGATACGACTCCTGTTTCACCAGAATTTAGGAAAGAGAGCTCAGAAGGAGAGAGGCCATAGAAGCGGCAGGGAGTGGCAAGAAAGGCTTAGCAACTTGGAAGAGAGAGAGAGAGAGAGAGAGAGAGATAGGGAGATAGCTAGCGGGACTCTACTTTATACTTCACTCTGTGTGAGAGACTTGTTAGTATTTCCAAGACAAATAAAAATAGTCCCATACTATTCTTTACCTCTCCTTGTCATTGAATGACAAATGGGAAAGAAGATTATCTACTTACAAAGCTACTCAAGTATAACAACCGCTCGTCCACAAGTCTAATATATATAACTTCTCTACAAGTAACTACAAAGTCTTTTTATGACATTTGGTAGCAGCGAAAAGAACGCACCTCGTCTTCGAATCAACAGTGAATTTCTACAAAAGCAGGCGACACTCTACAAGATTAACTTCAGTTCTACAGTGAACGAACTACAAGCATCTACAATCAACTACAAGTAACAACTCTACGAGTCGTCTGTATAATCATCTACAAGCACCTACAAGTAGCGGCAGTCTTCATCCTACAACGAGTAAATCACAAGAAAAAAGGACCAAGAACACATCAAGTAAGAAAATACAAAACAAACAAACGAAGAGTGAGACACGACTCATAACTCATAACCACCAGACCTCACCCTCCTCTCTCTGCTACATCAACCCAACCCCCATCGCTGACGCAGGAGTGAAGAGGTCAAGACGACGAAGCAGATACCAAGTCCATTTTCACAACTCATCTTACTCACTCATCTTCACTCAAGTTACTCATCGCTACTCATTTACTCACCACAGCTACCAGTGTGGGAAGCCGACGTCACCATGTGCTGAGATGACATCACAACGCGAGTCTGCCATGCCAAACAACGTGTGACTGACACCAGGCACTTCTCACCCACTACTCATTACTCATTATTCACATAGCTCCTACTCATACTCATTTATTTTCACAGTTGAGTTGGAAATTCTATGCTGAGGTTTGCCTGGGACAGCTGTTAACCACCACAAGCACCAGGCCATGGAATTTCCTGAGTAATATCGTCCATCAACACAGCACTAGAATTATCAAGAGATCTTCAATCAAACCTGCATTTTTCTTCCGAGATCGACTTTTGTATCGACACACCTCTACGATCTGTATCAAGTGGGTAAAATTAAACTTACTCATTTCTTCTCAGTGCTAAAATTAGTTATATTCAACTTTTTTTTACTTATTTCTATATATACACTTATACACTCACTATCTATCATTTATTTCAACTTATTTACTCATCTATTTTGTTAGGACATAAATAAACAAGAGGCGTATTTCATAACACCGTATCTTAATGACAGGAATATTTTCGCCACCACCCACGTTAATACCAGATGACACAGAATTTGCCACAACAACAGACTCACAATTAAGAGAGCCCCAAGGCAACCCACCCCTTGTACAAACCTCACCACACACTAATGATCAAGAAACAAATAGGCAGTTTCAGATGATGAGTGGGAAACCCCCTCTGACGTAGCAAGTGCGGACTTTGTCGCTGACTTGCACACGTATGCCAATATACTTAACAGGGTTCACCGGTCCGGTCGTATATATTCCACCATTCCCTCACACAACGATAAACACGTCCAAGTTGAATTAACAGAGCAAACAGTGAAAATGAATCAAGAAACAAATACCGCTAATCTAACAACCACACCTCAAGTGTTTGTGTATCACGAGGATAAAACTGCCCCAAAATTCTCTGGCACAGACAAAGATCACATTGATGTCATTTCATTAGTCAGTCAGTGCGAACAAATGTCCATCAAGCGCCACATACTAGATGAACAAGAGAAAATTGCTATTTTTTCATCTTGCATAAGCCATGAAAGATGTCCAGCAAGCAATTTGCTTCGCTCAGACAAGCTCCATAGGGCTAGGACATATGATGAATTTAAAACTGAATTTTTGAAGAAATTTTCTGGAGGTATGAACTTCTTGCCAGGTATAATTCGAGAATTACATAAAATTGTAGATCTTGTAAGGGAGCACACTACAAACCCTGTGCTCAGTGAAATAACTGCTGATGTCTCCACAATCAAAAGAACATTGTTAGTTACTTTAGAAAATTCAAATTGGATAACAGATGATGGAAAGATGTCCCCAGACCTCGTCGTGGACATCATTGGTTATGTAGCTGCCTTGTGTAAATGACCTGATAGGACCCTTAAGATCGCCAAGACGATCGCGTACACCCCAGGAATGTGCTTGCTAGCCATAATGAACAAGGTAGAGATGCATTGCAGTAAAGCAGGTATGGTCGACACACATGCACATTCTGGTAGAATGAGGGTACCTGAGACAGTATCAGCTGTGAAAACATCTACACCGACCCCAAACAGAGAACAAAATCGATCGCGACCAGAAAGCAGGCAAACCAAACAACCAAACATGACAAGGCCTCGATCACAGATGCTGTGCTACAGGCAGTTTCATAAGTTTTCGCGCAGCCCGAGCAGGTCTCGCGCCATAAACAACACTTCTTATGGGAAATCACATCGTAGGTCACAGTCAAGGGATAGGTCCATTCTATGTCATTATTGTGCAAAACCAGAACACACAAGGTATGAATCCTTTATCAAAGCAAAGGAGGACAAACAAAAGACACAAGGATTTGGTCCTTACTGTAGGCATCATAGATACCAAGGGCACTGGACCAGTGATTGCAAAACAGTAGAAAAAATTGTGTCTATGTTCAAATCGGGGGAAGACCAGGTCATGACAAAAAATGAACAAACGTAAAGAAAAACAAGTCTAAACTTCACATAGGAGGCATGTTGGGAAATGAGTGTATCTTGATACCAGCTGTATGTGAGGATCAAAACGTTTCCTTATTTTTAGATACAGGCTCTCCAGTGAACTTAATAACACATGAAGAACTAAATAGAATTCTTAAAAATAAAAAGAAAGTAACTTTTCTGGATGAAGCTGATTTAGATCTATACACAGTAGATGGACAAGAAATTACAGTGAAAGGTATGATAAGATTAAATAGCAGTTTCACAGAGACTAAGGGCCATTCTCTGCATTTTTCTATATCGTTGAAAACTTAGCAGTTAAAGCTCATATGTTACTGGGCTTAAGATCCATGAGAGCTGAGAACATAACCATACTCCCACAAATGAATGGAATAGACTTTGACAATGAACTCATAGAGGAAATAACTTCAGAGACCTCACCGATTGGTAGAAGAGAGCCAAAAAGAATTGGTAATATTAAAGACTTAAACAAACATACACAAACAGATGAGTGTATAGATCCACTCCCACCACCAACCCCATCCTCCAGGATTAGTGACCCAGATAACAGTACTGATTTATCAATTTTTCCAGCCCATCTCACTAATGATTTAGTTATACCACCTAATTCATACATGAAGGTTACCATAAAGAGCAAATTACGGAATAGTACTGTTCTTGTCTTAGAAGAATTATGTAAAGTAAAGGGATTGTCAGTAGAAAACGTATTATGTCATACGAACGACGAAGGGCAGACTCAGATATTCATAATTAATCACATGAATGGGGAAGTTCGGTTGAAAAAGGAAACTTGCATAGTTAATATTGAACAATGTCCCGCCCCTGTGAAGGAAATAGTTATAGCTGGAGTGACAAGTGAGATAAATCTACGGATTGAGAAAGAATAAAAGAGAATTTAATTCACTCAGGTGAATTTGATGAAGAAAATGATTTGTTAACCCTGCTGGAAACACACGGACACCGTAGCATTGCCCGGAGAACAATTAGGGTGTACTAACTTGATTAATCACATGATTAATGTGCACCCAGAAACACCACCAATTTTCGTACCAGCTTATCGCATACCACACTCCCAACGTACATTTGCAAATCAGTATGTCGATGAAATGTTAAAACTTGGAATTATTGAGCCTTCAGTCTCCCCGTGGAATGCCCCATTATTCTTTGTGCCCAAACGAAATGGAGAAATGCGTGCGGTAGTAGATTACCGTAAACTAAATAATCACACAGTCCCAGATAGATTTCCCATGCCATTGCTAAACGATGTTCTACAGAATATTGGTCCTGAGAATAATATATTCTCGACCATCGATCTCCTAAACGGCTATTATCAGATTCCGGTATCGAAGGAGTCACGTAAATACACTGCCTTTTCAACAAACAGAGGCCATTATCAATATACAAGAATGCCAATGGGACTGAGGACAGCCCCAGGCACATTCCAGCGTCTTATGAATTACGTATTGTCCGGAATTTTAGGACAAGGAATATTTGTTTATCTTGACGATATTATAATCGCAACGAAGAATATTAAGGATCATCTCAGGAAATTAGACTTACTCTTACAAAAGCTTAGTGATGCTGGTTTAAAAATTAAACTTTCTAAATGCAAATTTTGCTTTAAGGAAATAAATTTCTTAGGCCACAAATTAAGTTCTGATGGTATTCACACCACTGATGACAAAATACAGGCAGTGAGAGATTTTCCTGAACCCACTACGACTGACGAAGTTCGACAATTTTTAGGTCTGGCTGGGTACTATAGGTCGTTCGTACCAGTTTTCTCATATAGCCTTTCCTCTATTCCAACTACTCAAAAAAGATGCTGTATTCCAATGGGATGAAGAACAAAAAAAGGCATTTAACAATCTACAAATTAAACTAACAAATGCACCTTGTTTAGCATATCCAGATTACACAAAATCATTTCTTATTTGTACAGACGCATCAGTTAAAGGATTAGGGGCTGTACTGATGCAGGAAGATAAAAGAGGAAAGAATCAACCAATTGCATTTGCCAGCAGACAAACAAGAGGTGCAGAGAAAAATTATTGCACTACAGACTTAGAGGCCCTTGCAGTGGTTTTTGCATTACAAAAGTTTCGAGATTTGGTATATGGTTACGAAATCCACTTATTCACCGACCATAAACCACTGGTGGGTATGTTTAAAGAAAAACTCCTTTCTGGGAGGAGAGCAAGAAGGAAATGTACAGTTGAAAACTACAATGTACAAATTCATTATATACAAGGTAAAATGAACATAGTAGCTGACGCATTATCTAGGAACCCGAACACAATTCAGGTCGCGGCGTTAGATCTCAAAGGAAATATCCCAAACCACGAGGATATCGCAAAGGCACAAAGACTTGACCCAATATGGTCAAAGTTATATACAAGTTAGAAAGTGGAGATGAAATACAATTACCCAAACTGCATGTCCCACTTGAACAATTCACAATGGTCAATAATACATTATACAAAATTAACTCTAAACAACCAAAACGCCAAAGAAATACTAACCAGTTGGTAGTACCTAATGACATGATACCCCAAGTATTACGATTGATACACGACAGCCCACATGCAGGACATCCTGGAAAGGATAAGACATTCAACCAAGCCCAGCTGTTATATTACTGGCCTTCATTACGAAAGGAAATAAACAATCATATAGACAAATGCGAATCACGTGCGAAACACAAAGGATACCCAATCACACCTGCACCGATGGGTAATTACCCTGTACCACATCAACCATGGGACGTTGTCGCTGTTGATTTACTCAAGATGCCATTATCATACAATAATAACCTATACTTATTCGTAGCAACGGATCATTTTTCCCGTTATGTCATTTTAGCTCCACTTAAAGATAAGACAGCAGAGACAGTAGCAAAGGCAATGACAGATAATGTAATATGTCGCTTTACTACCCCTAAGGTACTAATAAGTGATAATGGAGGAGAATTTAATTCTGAGATCTTACAAGAAATATGTAAACAATACAACATCAAAAAGGTTAACATTTTAGCCTATCACCCAGCATCGAATGGGTTGGTAGAGAGACAAAATAAAAAAGTATTAGATGTGCTACGACACATTCTCAGTGAAAATTATGCAAGCTGGGATGATTGGATTCCCAGAGTAGAAGCCTCAATTAATGGATCTATAAATAAATCCATAGGTGACACACCACATATCATTATATATGGCACAGATAAAAAATTACCATATGAGCTCCTAGAAGGTGACAGCATGCCTATATACAATTACGATGATTACTCTAAACTCCGTTTACGTGAATTCCAGGACATTCACAAAAGAGTCAAATAACAATTAACGATGTCCAATGAAGAAATGACGGAAGCATTTTAACAAGAAGGCAAGAGATTCACCTATCAGCTTAGGAGACATTGTTTACGGTATCATTCATACGAGAGACAATAAATTATCCCCAAAATTTGAGGGCCCATACAGAGTAATTAACATAAAAGCAAACAAAGTTTTAATTAAGTCACTTTCAAGTGGCGAGGAGAAACAAGTTCATATTGACCATTTAAAACGAGTTTCAAGGGAATTAATCCCATAATTATTCAGCCTCGGATACAACCGAACAGGCGAACGTACCTCAAGAAACCAAGCAAGAAAACAACAATGATTGCAAAAAGAAATTAAGGTCATATACCAAACAATCGAACATAGGTGCAACTGTTCCAATCAAATCTACAGTACATCATTTATGAGAATTAAATATCGATTTAAACTCCTATAAATGAAATAACAATCAGCCGTAACGCACATCATCACTATCATCGACCACAGCATGATCATATTAGGAAATTAATAGATTTTTTTTTCTGTAGGTTACGATGAAGGGACTTATGCTATGGATTCTCCTCTACATAGCAAGAGGATATGCGCACTTAGACCCCCAACACATAGTACGACAAGGATGCCTCATAGCTCCAACGGCCACGACTACAATCGTTAAGGACGTCATGAGTACTGAAATAAGTCTAGATTACTTGTATGAATTACCTACTTATCTAGAAAGACTTGCGACGCCGATGCGAACTCTGGACTTCATGATAGGAAATTATGTTTCACAAGCACATAACACCAAGGAAGTGAATGAAATGGTAAAGTTAGCGAAATGGAAACTAGAACAGGCAAAGTCAACTATGCTCTTCATGATCCAAGATCTCCCATCTTATGGAACGGAGGTACTGAGCGAGAGGAACAACATCACACGTACTCACCAAAAGAGCGGTTTGTTCGACCTGGGTGGCGCAGTTCTTGGGAACATCTTTGGATTGGCTACAGAGGATAACCTTAAAGAAATAAACAACAAATTCAATAAGATAGCTCAGGTACTAACATACCAAGATAAATTCATCACAGGACAGAACTCAGCAATGAAGACAATTGTGAAAAATCTGAAAAAAAGCAGAAAACATAGCTCTCGAGAGTGTAGATAAAATAAATGAAATGGAGGGAAACATTACACTTTTCCAACACTTCTCTATCATCACAGAACATATTGACACGATTCTACTACAATTAGAGAACACTAGAGATCGTTTCAGGGCGCTTATGCAAGGAATTTCGAATGCTGGTGATGGCAAGATCACAATTGACTTACTCCCAGTTCATGAGCTACGTCAGATAGTTAGTCTGACATAAATTGAAGCTGTTGTTCCGCAGTAGAGAATTCATGCAATATTATCCATATTTAGAAGCAACACTAACACCAATATCAGTAGTAGTTCATGTACCATTCATAACTGAAGACCTGTTCACAGTATACCAAATACACCCCTTCCCCTATAAAAATAACAACACTTTGGTCATCATCAACATCAACACAGACACCGAACTCATCATGGTCTCCAAGAGACGGGACACTGTCACTTTCGCAAGTGAATCAACGATTGAACGAAAGTGCCGCACATCCTTACATGCTGTTCATCTTTGTCCTGCGTACATTTTCACGTTTCAGCCTACTGATACAGTCCCTTGTGAAATGGCTATCATCAGAAATGACATTATTCATCATCATTGCAACTTCACTTTTGCTCCAGATAAATTTGTACACCATCAACGCATTGGACACTCACAGTTTTTTTATTTCCCTCATAACACATCAGTTTACATAGTCTGTCCAGATATACCACCATCTCATACATCAGCATCAGGATTATACATAACCCCAGACTACTGTGCGGTATTTACACCAGCCATGTCTACTTTATCCACCATCAATCACTACGCCATTCTCAATCATACACACAAACATTTCCACCCGCTGCCTGATATGGACTTAAACATGAGCACAAGTATTAAGTTGACTTCACATAAGTTTGAAACTATGCAGCTGATCAATGAAACAATGAAGCCCTGGGAAGATTTGAGTTTGAGTATGTTCAACCCATATTATGTGTATAGGCCAACACCTACTGTCTTTATAATCTTCTGCATTGTATTTGCAGTACTGCTGTTCGCAGTGCACAGAATGCATGCAAGACTTGCTAATTTGGAGTCATTATTTAGTGGGGGGAGAGTTAACATCCAAGTTAACCCCCCTGAATGAAGTGTACATATTTTGTATATAGTATTAATTATATATATATATATATATATATATATATATATATATATATCAATCAATCAATCATTTCCTGTGGCACCCTCAGGGATGCATAGGGCCTCGATGAACTCACACCACCACATCCTATCTTGTGCTAACTCCTCAAGATCTCCCCAACACTCATCTCCAGCTTCCCGTCTCATTGTCCTCACCCACGTCTCTTTTGGCCTTCCTCTACCTCTCCTACCAAGTGCCACCCACCCTGGTGTACCTCGTACTATTCCCTGTCTCCTATACACATGTCCTAGCCACTTCCATCGTGAGAATCTAACATATTCATCGATCGGCTGCACTCCCGTTATTTCTCTAATTCTACTATTTGGTATCCTTTCCCACCACTTAACTCCTAATATTCTTCTAAGTGCTTTATTTTCAAACACCAAGAATTTATTTTCCATAGTCACTGTGCTGTACCAAGACTCGTGTCCATAAATTAAGATACTCCTAACCATTACCTTATAAAGTTTGATTTTTGTATGCACAGAGAAATTGTTATTATTCCAAATATTTTTAAGCATTCCCATTGCCTGATTAGCCTTCTTTAACCTTTCCTCGAATTCAAAGTTCAAAGAACCATCCTTGGCTAAATAAGTACCTAAATATTTAAACCTATCAACTTGCTTTACAACCATACCTCCAATTACACACACATCTATATATATATATATATATATATATATATATATATATATATATATATATATATATATATATATATATAAAATACAAAGAAGAATGACCCATGTGTCATAAAGACTTTGTAGTTACTTGTAGAGAAGTATATTTTAGACTTGTGGTCGGGCGGCTTTTATATCTTGTAGTAGCTTCCCCACCAAATGTCATGTAGTGACAGGAGAGGTAAAGAATAGTATAGGACTATTTTTATTTGTCTTGGAAATATTAACAAGTCTCTCACACGGAACGAATATAAGTCCCGGGTAGCTACCTCCCTGTCTCGCTATCTGTCTCTCTCTCTCAAATCGCTAAGCCCTTCTTCCGTGACCTGTCTCTAGGGTCGCTTGTCTCCTTCTACTCTCTCTTTCCTAAAATCTGGTGTAGCAGGGGTGTGTCACGTGTGTTCCTCGTGGATGGAAAGCTTAAGGAGCCTGTGTGTGAGTATGTGTGTATATGTGTGTGCATGGTTACCAGATCTTTGTTCACGAGAGGACTGCTGACAGCTAACTGCATCATCTCCTTACTGGCCGCTGTCGTCAGCTTTCCTCAGTGTTAAGAGTGTGTAAGCATGTTTAGCACTGCTCGATTCTCGCAGACACAACACCTTCTCATCAACTGACTTCCTGCTTCTATCTATCTATTTATCTATCTATTATGTAGTCCTATATCTGCTCGGTCGCGCGAAAATGGCGTACCATCGACATTTAATAGTTATAACATATTAATACATACTACATACACATTATAATGAACTTATAAGCTAATTAAGTGAAATACATAATATTGTAAAGTAACATAATTGTATGAATATTGTATACATATATTATTCATAGTAAATAGTGATTATTCAGTAATATTACATTTTTAATAAGTTGTATACTTATTTTAAATAATGCATTAAAGTAAATTATTTAACTGTAATACAGTATGTACTTGGGTTATTATAGTGAAATGCATACATGCAAGAATAAAAATAGTTTAAAATTAAGATTATTGTAAGAGTTATTAATATTTCATTCAAAGATAATGGTACTGGTCAGTCATATATGGGTCATTCTTCTTTGTATTATTATTATTTATTTATTTTTTTTTTATATATATAATTAATACTATATCCAAAATATATACACTTCATTCAGGGTGGTTAACTGTGATGTTAACTCTCCCCCCACTAAATAATGACTCCAAATTAGCAATTCTTGCATGCATTCTGTGCATTGCGAACAGCAGTACTGCAACTACAATGCAGACGATTATAAAGACAGAAGGTGCTTGGCTATACACATAATATGGGTTGAACATACTCAAACTCAAATCTTCCCAGGGCTTCATTGTTTCATTGATCAGCTGCATAGTTTCAAACTTAGGTGAAGTCAGCTTAATACTTGTGCTCATGTTTAAGTTCATATTAGGCAGTGGGTGGAAATGTTTGTGTGTATGGTTGATAATGGCGTAGTGATTGATGGTGGAAAAAGTAGACATGGATGGTGTAAATACCGCACAGTAGTCTGGTGCTATGTATAATCCTGAGGCTGATGTATGAGATGGTGGTATATCTGGACAGACTATGTAAACTGATGTGTTATGAGGGAAATAAAAAAACTGTGAGTGTCCAATGCGTTGATGGTGTACAAGTTTATCTGGAGCAAAAGAGAAGTTGCAATGATGATGAATATTGTTATTGCTGATGATAGCCATTTCACAAGGGACCGTATCAGTGGGCTGAAACGTGAAAATGTACGCAGGACAAAGATGAACAGCATGTAAGGATGTGCGGCACTTTCGCTCAATCGTTGACTCACTTGCGAAAGTGACAGTGTCTCGTCTCTTGGAGACCATGATGAGTTCGGTGTCTGTGTTGATGTTGATGATGACCAAAGTGTTGTTATTTTTATAGGGAAAAGGGTGTATTTGGTATACTGTGAACAGGTCTTCAGTTATGAATGGTACATGAACTACTACTGATGTTGGTGTTAGTGTTGCTTCTAAGTACGGGTAATATTGCATAAATTCCCTACTGCGGAACAATGGCTTCAATTTATGTTTATGTATGCCTTGACTAACTATCTGACGTAGCTCATGAACTGGGAGTAAGTCATTTGTGATCTTGCCATCACCAGCATTCGAAATTCCTTGCATAAGTGCCCTGAAACGATCTCTAGTGTTCTCTAATTGTAGTAGAATCGTGTCAATATGTTCTGTGATGATGGAGAAGTGCTGGAAAAGAGTAACGTTGCCCTCTAATTCATTTATTTTATCTTCACTCTCGAGAGCTAAGTTTTCTGCTTGTTTCAGATTTTTCACAATTGTCTTCATTGCTGAGTTCTGTCCTGTGATGAATTTATCCTGGTATGTTAGTACCTGAGCTATCTTATTAAATTTGTTGTTTATTTCTTTAAGGTCATCCTCTGTAGCCAATCCAAAGATGTTCGCAAGAACTGCGCCGCCCAGATCGAACAAACCGCGCTTTTGGCGAGTACGTGTGATATTGTTCCTGTCGCTCAGTACCTCCGTTCCATAAGATGGGAGATCTTGGATCATGAGGAGCATAGTTGACTTCGCCTGTTCTAGTTTCCATTTCGCTAACTTCACCATTTCATCCACTTCCTTGGTGTTATGTGCTTGTGAAACATAATTCCCTATCTTGAAGTCCAGAGTTCGCATCGGCGTCGCAAGTCTTTCTAGATAAGTAGGTAAGTCATACAAGTAATCAGTACTTATTTCAGTACTCTTGTTTGTCTGCTGGCAAATGCAGTTGGTTGATTCTTTCCTTTTTTATCTTCCTGCATCAGTACAGCCCCTAATCCTTTAACTGATGCGTCTGTACAAATAAGAAATGATTTCGTGTAATACGGATATGCTAAACAAGGTGCATTTGTTAGTTTAATTTTTAGATTGTTAAATGCCCATTTTTGTTCTTCTTCCCATTGGAATACAGCATCTTTTTTGAGTAGTTGGAATAGAGAGAAGGCTATATGAGAGAACTGTGGTACGAATGACCTATAGTACCCAGCCAGACCTAAAAATTGTCTAACTTCGTCAGTCGTAGTGGGTTCAGGAAAATCTCTCACTGCCTGTATTTTGTCATCAGTGGTGTGAATACCATCAGAACTTAATTTGTGGCCTAAGAAATTTATTTCCTTAAAGCAAAATTTGCATTTAGACAGTTTAATTTTTAATCCAGCATCACTAAGCTTTTGTAAGAGTAAGTCTAATTTCCTGAGATGATCCTTAATAGTCTTCGTTGCGATAATAATATCGTCAAGATAAACAAATATTCCTTGTCCTAAAATTCCGGACAATACATAATTCATAAGACGCTGGAACGTACCTGGGGCTGTCCTCAGTCCCATTGGCATTCTTGTATATTGATAATGGCCTCTGTTTGTTGAAAAGGCAGTGTATTTACGTGACTCCTGAGATACCGGAATCTGATAGTATCCGTTTAGGAGATCGATGGTCGAGAATATATTATTCTCAGGACCAATATTCTGTAGAACATCACTTAGCAATGGCATGGGAAATCTGTCTGGTATTGTGTGATTATTTAGTTTACGGTAATCTACTACCGCACGCATTTCTCCATTTCGTTTAGGCACAAAGAAAAGGGGGGCATTCCACGGAGAAACTGAAGGCTCAATAATTCCAAGCTTTAACATTTCATCGACATACTGATTTGCAATTGTACGTTGGGAGTGTGGTATGCGATAAGCTGGTACGAAAATTGGTGGTGTTTCTGGGTGCACATTAATCATGTGATTAATCAAGTTAGTACACCCTAATTGTTCTCCGGGCAATGCTACGGTGTCCCTGTGTGTTTCCAGCAGGGTTAACAAATCATTTTCTTCGTCAAATTCACCTGAGTGAATTAAATTCTCTTTTATTCTTTCTCTATCCGTAGATTTTATTTCACTTGTTACTCCACCAATATTTATTTCCTTCACAGGGGCGAAACATTTTTCAATATTAACTATGCAAGTTCCCTTCTTCAACTGAACTTCCCCATTCATGTGATTAATAATGAATATCTGAATTAGCCCTTCGTCGTTCGTATGACATAATGTGTTTTCTACTGACAATCCCTTTACTTTACATAATTCTTCTAAGACAAGAACAGTACTATTCCGTAATTTGCTCTTCATGTATGAATTAGGTGGTATAACTAAATCATTAGTGAGATGGGCTGGAAAAATTGATAAATCAGTACTGTTATCTGGGTCACTAATTCTGGAGGATGGGGTTGCTGGTGTAAGTGGATCTATACACTCATCTGTTTGTGTATGTTTGTTTAAGCCTTTAATATTACCAATTCTTTTTGGCTCTCTTCTACCAATCGGTGAGGGCTCTGAAGTTATTTCCTCTATGAATTCATTATCAAAGTCTATTCCATTCATTTGTGGGAGTATAGTTATGTTCTCAGTTCTCTTGCATCTTAAGTCCAGTAACATATGAGCTTTAATTGCTAAGTTTTCAACGATATAGAACAATGCAGAGAATGGTCTTGTAGTTTCTGTGAAACTGAGATTTTATCTTATCATACCTTTTACTGTAATCTCTTGACCATCTACTGTGTATAGATCTAAATCAGCTTCATCCAGAAAAGTTACTTTCTTTTAATTTTTAAGAATTCTATTTAGTTCTTCATGTGTTATTAAGTTCACTGGAGAGCCTGTATCTAAAAATAAGGAAACGTTTTGATCCTCACATACCGCTGGTATCAAGATACACTCATATCCCAACATGCCTCCTATATGAAGTTTAACCTTGTTCTTCTTTACGTTTGTTCGTTTTTTGTCATGATTTGGTCTTCCCCCGATTTGAACATAGACACAATTTTTTTCTACTGTTTTGCAATCACTAGTCCAGTGCCCTTGGTATCTATGATGCCTACAGTAAGGACCAAATCCTTGTGTCTTTTGATTATCCTCTTTTGCCTTGATAAAGCATTCATACCTTGTGTGTCCTGGTTTTGCACAGTAATGACACAGAATGGACCTATCTCTTGACTGTGACCTACGAGGTGATTTCCCATAAGAAGTGTTGTTTATGGCGCGAGACCTGGTCGGGCTGCGCGAAAACTTATGAAACTGCCTGTAGGAAGGCGTGTGGGAACGATTTCTAGGCGTCATTGTTTGTTTTGGCTGCCTCATTTCTGGTCGCGATCGATTTTGTTCTCTGTTTGGGGTCGGTGTAGATGTTTTCACAGCTGATACTGTCTCAGGTACCCTCATTCTACCAGAATGTGCATGTGTGTCGACCACACCTGCTTTACTGCACTGCATCTCTACCTCGTTCATTAAGTCTAGTAAGCACATTCCTGGGGTGTACACGATCGTTTTGGCGATCTTAAGGGTCCTATCAGGTAATTTACACAAGGCAGCTACATAACCAATGATGTCCACGACGAGGTCTGGGGACATCTTTCCATCATCTGTTATCCACTTAGAATTCTCCAGAGTAGCTAATAGAGTTCTCTTGATTGTGGAGACATCAGCAGTTATTTCACTGAGCACATGGTTTGTAGTGTGCTCCCTTACAAAATCTACAATTTTATGTAATTCTGGAATTATACCTGGCAAGAAGTTCATACCCCCCAGAAAATTTCTTCAGAAATTCAGTTTTAAATTCATCATATGTCCTAGCACGATGTAGCTTATCGGAGCGCAATAAATTGCTTGCTGGACATCTTTCCTGGCTTATGCAAGATGAAAAAATAGCAATTTTCTCTTGTTCATCTAGTATGTGGTGCTTGATGAACATTTGTTCGCACTGACTGATTAATGAAATGACATCAATGCGATCTTTGTCTGTGCCAGAGAATTTTGAGGCAGTCTTACCCACTTGATACAGATCGTAGAGGTGTGTCGATACAAAAGTCGATCTCGGAAGAAAATACAGGTTTGATTGAAGATCTCTTGATAATTCTAGTGGTGTGTTGATGGACGATATTACTCAGGAAACTCCATGGCCTGGTATTTGTAGTGGTTAACGGCTGTCCCAGGCAAACCTCAGCATAGAACGTCGAATTTCCAACTTAACTGTGAAAATAAGTGAATATGAGTAGGAGCTATGTGAATAATGAGTACTGAGTAGTGGGTGAGAAGTGCCTGGTGTCAGTCACACGTTGCTTGGCATGGCAGACTCGCGTTGTGATGTCATCTCAGCACATGGTGACGTCGGCTTCCCACACTGGTAGCTGTGGTGAGTGAATGAGTAGCGATGAGTAACTTGAGTGAAGACGAGTGAGTAAGATGGGTTGTGAGTGGTGTCTCACTCTTCGTTTGTTTGTTCCGTTTTTCTATGTCGATGTTTTCTCGGTCCTTTTCTCTAGTGATTTACTCGTTGTGGGATGAAGACTGCCACTACTTGTAGGTGCGTGTAGAAGATTATACAGACGACGTAGAGTTGTTAATTGTAGTTGATTGTAGATGGCTGTAGTTCGCTGATTCGTCGTAGACTTGTAGACTATTTGCACTGTAGGCTGTATTTTGTAGGATTCAATGTAGAACTGAAGCTAATCTTGTAGAGTCTCGGTTGCTTTTGTAGAAATATGCTTTTAATTCAGAGACGATGTCCGCAGATTTGCTGGTTTGTCGTTAAGCTACTTGCAAGGCGTCGTGTGATCTCTTGACCTCTGCATCAGCATGATGATCTGGGAGACGGAGGGGGCTTGATGGAGAGAAGCGTCAGGAGCTGGTTATGTTGTTGGTTAAGAGAGATATTCTTGTTTTCAATCTTGATACTTTGTAGGAATTTAATGTTGATTCGTAGACGAGGTTCGTATACGTTCACTGCTACCAAATGTCATAAAGACTTTGTAGTTACTTGTAGAGAATTATATTTTAGACTTGTGGTCGAGCGGCTTTTATATCTTGTAGTAGCTTCCCCACCAAATGTCATGTAGTGACAGGAGAGGTAAAGAATAGTATGGGACTATTTTTATTTGTCTTGGAAATATTAACAAGTCTCTCACACGGAACGAATATAAGTCCCGGGTAGCTACCTCCCTGTCTCGCTATCTGTCTCTCTCTCTCAAATTGCTAAGCCCTTCTTCTGTGACCTGTCTCTAGGGTCGCTTGTCTCCTTCTACTCTCTCTTTCCTAAAATCTGGTGTAGCAGGGGTGTGTCACGTGTGTTCCTCGTGGATGGAAAGCTTAAGGAGCCTGTGTGTGAGTATGTGTGTATATGTGTGTGCATGGTTACTAGATCTTTGTTCACGAGAGGACTGCTGACAGCTAACTGCATCATCTCCTTACTGGCCGCTGTCGTCAGCTTTCCTCAGTGTTAAGAGTGTGTAAGCATGTTTAGCACTGCTCGATTCTCGCAGACACAACACCTTCCCATCAACTGACTTCCTGCTTCTATCTATCTATTATGTAGTCCTATACATGTTTGGCATACCAGTACCATTATCTTTAAATGAAATATTAATAACTCTTACCATAATCTTAATTTTAAACTATTTTTTTTTTCTTGCATATATGCATTTCACTACAATAACCCAAGTACACACTGTATTACAGTTAAATAATTTACTTTTAATGCATTTATTCAAATATGTATACAACTTGTTTAAAATGTAATATTACTGAATAATCACTATTTACTATAAATATTATATGTATACAATATTATAATCAATATTATGTACTAATAGATTAGCATATGTCAATGATAATTGCTGTTGGAGGACCTTCAGCTGCGCGGCCGAGCATATGTTATGAGTCCATATTATAATTACAAATCATAATAGACAAATAGATAAATAGATAGATAAATAGACAGATAGACAGCTCTATGCGAGCCTGGGAATGGGAAATGATCTTGCAAGTTACACTGAGGAAAAGCTGATGACAGACTAGGAAGTAGCCAGTCAGGAGATGATGCAGTTAGTTGGTCAGCGATCACCAGGTGAACACACATACACACATACTCACACACAGGCTTCTAGAACTTTCCAACCACAGGGAACACACGTGATACGACTCCTGTTTCACCAGAATTTAGGAAAGAGAGCTCAGAAGGAGAGAGGCCATAGAAGCGGCAGGGAGTGGCAAGAAAGGCTTAGCAACTTGGAAGAGAGAGAGAGAGAGAGAGATAGGGAGATAGCTAGCGGGACTCTACTTTATACTTCGCTCTGTGTGAGAGACTTGTTAGTATTTCCAAGACAAATAAAAATAGTCCCATACTATTCTTTACCTCTCCTTGTCATTGAATGACATTTGGGAAAGAAGATTATCTACTTACAAAGCTACTCAAGTATAACAACTGCTCGTCCACAAGTCTAATATATATAACTTCTCTACAAGTAACTACAAAGTCTTTTTATGACACGAGAAGAATTTAGTACTAGTGATCATTATATAGTCACCTGAAATTCAACGAAGCCAGTATTTAAGCCAATTACAAGGAGATGCATAAAATGAGGGCTGATTAAAAAAAAAGGGCAATTGTAGATTCTGGTAACTGGCATCCCACTGACTATACATATGATACCAAAGATTCAAAAGCAGTTATTTACAGGAAGTCTCAACACAGCTGCCAAGCTATGAGTTCCAATGCTCAACAGAGGACCTACCAAAAAAAAAAAAAAAAAAAAGTTCCTGTCTGGTGAAACCTCGATATTAAACAATTTCCGCTGCCTACCCCCTCTTCAAAAAATAAAAATAAAGATAAAAACATAAACATCATAACGCCATAAGCAATTAAACTGATAAAAATGATTTTTTGGTGAATAGCAAACATACAAACAAATCAATCAATCAGTCAATCACTCAATCAATAAGGACATCCTTCCACAGATATTCTCTGTAAGTTGAACAAAATCCAAAGAATTTCACAGCTACATCAATAATAATCCTATAAAGGCACCGACAATAGGTTCACTGATCACAGACCGTGAAGGGCTACAGACGATGAACTTAGATAAACTAACCTCATTAACATTTATTTACAATGTGTTTACATTAAAAACTACCAATATACTTATTGCGGCTCGCTATTTTTCCCTTCCCAAAAGTACAGCATACTCGTACTCGTAGTAATGCTTGTCAGTGAGCAAGAGGTACAGATTTTAGTAATTAACAATAAGGAGAAAAAAAAACACCCTTAGACAGGGTGCCATATCTTTACAGGTACAGTATTACTGAAGGTAAAGAATCGAATTTCAAATTATCTAGTTAAAGTTTTCAATATATATTTAAGGATTAGTAAGGTTTCAGAGGAAAATGTGGTAATCAGAACAGGAATCATAATCACAATTATACCATCTAATCAGGTACCACCTACGATTTCTAAGCTAATGGAAATTATTATCGGAGACAAATCTGTCAAATTTTATATATGTACAGCGAGGTTGGATGGTGAGTAACTGGAAAATGTGAGTACGTTTAAGTATTTGGGTAGTGTGATGAGTAAGGATGGAGGTTTGGAGGGTGAAGTGCTTGAAAGGGTACAGCAGGGAAGAAAGGTTGCTGGTTCTTTGAAAGCAGTGATAAGAAACAGGGAAATGAGCATAGAAGTGAAAAAGTGACTACATGACAGTATTGTGATACGAACTCTAACGTATGGAAGTGAAGCTTGGACGTTGTTGGAAGGACACAAGTCAAGAGTGAGAGCAGTGGAAATGAGTTATTTAAGAGGAGCCTGTGGAGTCACGTGGAGAGACAGGCTGACGAATGAGGATATAAAGGAGCATTGTGGAGTGATTGTGGATGTGATAGGAAGCGTTATGAGGAACACACTGAGGTGGTTTGGCCATGTGGAGAGGATGAAGGGTGAAAGACTGACGAAGAGAGTGTATGTGAGTGAGGTGGAGGGGGGAAGAGGGAGGGGGAGGCCGAGGATGAGATGGAGGGATGGGGAGGAGAGGTATATGAGAGAGACGGGTGTGAGTTGGGAGCAGGGCAGAGAAATGGCGGGGGACAGGGCGACTTGGAGGCGATTTGTTTGTGGCCACCCCAAACGGGATTGAGGCGTCTGGCAATATATATATATATATATATATATATATATATATATATATATATATATATATATATATATATATATATATATATAAGTTTTCGAGTCAATTCTTAATAGAAAAATTTTAAGGCATCTTTCCTATCACAACCTTCTTTCCGATCGTCAGTATGGGTTCCGTCAGGGACGCTCCACTGGCGATCTTCTCACCTACCTTTCAGACTCCTGGTCATCCTCCTTTCGGGACTTTGGCGAAAGCTTTGCCATTGCACTTGACATCTCAAAGGCTTTCGATCGAGTCTGGCATAAATCTTTAATTTCCAAACTGCCCTCCGACGGTTTCTATCCTTCTTTCTGTGCCTTCATCGCTAGCTTCCTTTCTGGTCGTTCTATAGCCACTGTTGTAGACGGCCATCGTTCTTCTCCTAGATATATCAACAGTGGTGTTCCTCAGGGCTCTGTCCTATCACCAACTCTCTTCCTTTTATTCATCAATGATCTTCTAAGCTGTACATCTAACCCTATCCACTCATACGCTGATGACTCCACCCTTCACCTTTCCATTCGGTTCCCGCAACGCCCATCTCAACAGTTACTTCAAGAAACAAGGGATGAGGCTATGGCACACCTAATGTCTGACTTGGCTCATATCTCTGACTGGGGTAAAAATAATATGGTTGTCTTTAATGCATCTAAGACTCAGTTCTTACACCTATCAACCCGAAAAAATCTTCCACAGGTATACCCATTAATGTTTAATAATATTCAGCTTAATCCTGCATCATCCTTGAACATGCTTGGGGTTTCATTTACTCAGGACTTATCTTGGAAAGATCATATTACATCTCTTGTAAAATCTGCTTCCAAGAGATTGGGTGTGCTAAGCCAACTCCGCTCTTTCTTTACCCCTGCACAATTGTTGACTCTATACAGGGGTTTTATCCGCCTCTGTGTGGAGTACAACTCTCATGTGTTGGGAGGCTTCCCACATACAGCTCTTCTCAATAGGGTGGAGTCAAAGGCTTTTCGTCTCATTAACTCTTCTCCTCTTACTGACTCCCTTCAAACTCTGTCTCTTCGCCGCACTGTTGCATCTTTATCTCTTTTCTATCGCTACTTTAATGGTCACTGCTCCTCTGAACTGTCTGCTTGCATTCCTCCACCTCTACGACGGGCGCGTAGCACCCGTCTGGCAGCAAACTCTCATCCCTTTTCTGTCCAATTCTCTAATGCAAGAGTTAACCGTTACTCCCAGTCTTTTATTTATGCAACAGGTCAGCTCTGGAACTGTCTCCCTCTATCTGTATTTCCTGCTGCCTATGATCTCCAGTCTTTCAAACGCAGTGTGTCCAGGCATCTCAAAATGATCGGATTTTGAATTTGGCTCTCTATTGTATTTTGTTTTTCTCTTGGAGGGAACTGTTACTGCGGGCTCATGGCCTTTGGTTCTTTCTTCCTCGCATAAAATATATATATATATATATATATATATATATATATATATATATATATATATATATATATATATATATATATATATATATATATATATATATATATATATTGTTATCGTGGCATAAGTTTATTGAGTGTGGTAGGGAAGGTATGTGGAAGAATTAGTATTGAGAAAGTAAGAGAGATATCAGAAGTCCTGGTGAGTGATGAACAGGGTGGCTTCAGTAGTGGCAGAGGATGTGTGAATCAAATATTTGCATTGAGACAGATAGCAGAGAAGGCTTGTGAGAAGGACCATAAGGTGTTTATGGCATTTATGGATCTGGAAAAAGCATACGACGAAGTGGGCAGAAAAGAATTGTGGAAAGTTTTGGGCATGTACCGTGTAGATGGTAAGCTGCTAGGTGCCGTCAAGAGTTATTATGATGGTAGTGAAGCATGTATAAGGGTTAATGAGCATTTAAGTGAATGGTTCACGATCGGTGTGGGCGTGCGACAAGGTTGTGTGATGTCCCCATGGTTGTTCAATATATATATGGATGGGGTGATGAGAGAAGTAAAAATACAAGTAATGGAGAGGGGGATGGCGTTGGTAATGAACGGTGATGGATGGAATATCTCAAATTTGTTGTATGCTCATGATGCAGCACTACTTGCAAATGCCGAACTTGGTAGGCTAGTGCAGAGTCTGCTGATGTCTGTGAGCGTCGCGCCTTGAGAGTAAACATAGAAGAGATTAAGATGACTCCCAGTGTGATGTTCAAGTGAATGAAGAGACTGCAATTGATGAGAGATTTCAAATACCTGGGTACAGTGACAGAAAAGAGAGGAAAATATGCAAAAGAAGTGGAAAGTAGAATGACAAGGGAGAATAGCAGCTGGTGCAATGAAGGCCTTGATAAGAAGCAGAGGCTTGAGTGTTGCAGCTGCACGAGGCTTACATGAGGGAGTGTTAGTGCTAACTTTAACATATAGATGTGAGACTATAATGTGGCATGAAAATGAAAAGTCAAGAGTAAGAGCTGTGGAGATGGGACTGCTGAGGACTGTATTTAGAGTATATAGAGTGGATAAGATACGAAATAATGTGATTCTTGAAAGATGTGGAGTGAGGAAGTCTGTGGACACTAGAATCGAAGTCAGTGTACTGAGATGGTATGGTCATGTGGAGAGAATGGATGACAACAGAGTGGTGAAAAAGGCATATCTGAGCAAATTTGAATGAAAGAGGAGGCGAGGTAGGCCAAAGAGAAGGTGGAGAGATGTGGTGGATAAGTGTTTGGGGAAGAGAGGTTTGGAAGTCAGTGAGGTCAGGGAACTGACAACAGATCGAACTGGCTGGATGAATGTAGTGAGAAGTGCATGATCAGGGATTTGGCACCCCTTTTTAACGTGGCAGCTTCCGGATTGACTCAGTCGGGTATGTTTAAGTGAAGCTACAGATCGTGGTGAATGTTTTTTGCTAATCCAATAGAGCCAGGATTCCGGGGGCTTGAATGATGAGCGAATGGAAGCGTGGCCCATTGGATAGGGCAAATTTGGGCAGTCTGGACACTGCCACTCCTCACCCTGTCCTAGTGTGGGAAAAGAGGTCCGGATGATGATGATTTTATATATATATATATATATATATATATATATATATATATATATATATATATATATATATATATATATATATATATATATATATATATATATATATATATTAGTTATCAGCGATTATTTCAGTTTATACCATGACAAAAGTAACTGCAATATGTTACTGAACACTAAATATGCTGTAGCTGTAATTGTAATTGTAATTTGGAAATATTAAAATTGAGTAATATTGTAATTGTAATCGTAATTGTAACCGTAATTGTAATTATAACTAACTGAACTATAGGACAAGTGATTATAGTTGTAACTGTAACTGACCTAAACCAATGCAATTACTCCAAGCCTGATTTGAAGCCATCAATGAAATTTGGGTGAGAGAAAATCTACTAACAAAACATCTTCACGATGTCAAAAAACACGTCAAGAAACTGCACGATGAATGGCGGTGTCTGAAATAGAGCATTTCACAGAAATCGCGCAGACAAATATGGAAAAACAGGCAGCGTTCAGGTCTAGCCTGAACAACCTTTTCAACATCGCTTATCAAGATCCCTTAACTGTGATAAAAGTTCAGGAAGGTCTTCCCGCATGCTCAGAGGGAGGAGGGTCGGAGAGACAAAACTGGCAATGTTAACAAGAAGACATCCAAGAAAGTCAAGAAGGCCTGCAAAAGCAGTGCACAAGAATTAAAGCGGAATGTGAAACAGTGTACATAAACCAATGTCCTTCAACTTCTAGTGAACAATTGAAGTTTGACTGCCTGATTTCTGGATTGCTGGATTTGTGCCTATTCGTCGTCCAGTATTACGTCCTTCCATGGTTTTCAGCAAGAGAAGCAGCAAGTGCTCCATGATGCTACCTTTCCCTCCTTCAAAAGCATCACGAAATCAACATCGCTGGGTATTAGAGCTTTAGTAGGCACCTCTGCTACATCAGTGAGGTGAACGTGGAACTGTCACTGTTTGATCCTGTAGCAGACGGCGATGAAAAACGAAATATGGTGGAGAATATGAACTCTCTTGAAGGGTCAATAGATCCTCCCCGACGTGTTTCGGTACCAAATCCACAAGGAAAATCATTGGTCGACTTCTGCTCTTCCACTGCGTACAAGTTGTTCACTCTCCTTGGCCTTCTGATTGATTTCCTGCAAGACGACCCATTAAACTGGGACAAGAACACAAGTTTTTGTTCAGCAAAGGTCAGGATGGACTCTCTGAACATAGTGAACGACGTCGCAGAGCGAGGCATAACATTGATTCAAACCTTCACAAAGGCTGACAAGACTCAGAATGAAGTGCAGATCCAATTTGTGCTTCAAATTGTTGAAGAACATCGAAAAGATTTTCCGACAGCTTACAGAGCCAGTTTAAAGTCAAAATGAACGGCAGCGTACTTTTTCATGTTGCTGCTTCCTTGTTTATTTAAAACTACTGGTCATGCCAATATATTGTTGTTGTTGCACTGCAGACTATTATTTTGCCACTATTTTATGGAATCACTTACAGTATCAGTGTTGCTCATCCTCTAAATGAAACATGATTTAAATTAAATTTCGTCAGTGTACTTTTTTCGTGGGTCCTCACAAAATGGGGGGGTTCCCCTTGCTTGAATTTTTATTTTGAAAATTCACCCCCATGCCATGAAAGCACCCTACTGTTCATTATATAGTAATCTACAACTAAGATAGGTAATCTGAGTCATGAACAAGGAAAGAAGAGCAGAAAAAATAGAAAAACAGAGCAACATAGTTAAGTATACTGACGTCCTTACTTTCCTTTTCAGGCAAAGGTCATGTATAGGATGATTTTCGTTCACCCTTTCCTATAAAATTTCCTTTTCCCATGCTGCAGGGTAGTCCCTCTCACTTTTTCCCTCCGGTAAGAATAGGACAGACATCTGGGTAGGGTGGGGATGTTTTTTGTTTTCTATCATTGTCTGCGACATACAACAGTTACTATGGTTAACTAAATCTATAAAAAAAAAAAAAAAAAAACAATACTTCTGTTGTTGTTTGCTTCTTTTTGTATTCCTTTGTACTCATTCCATTCTACCTCCCTCTTTACTTGCCGCCCACCCTCCCAACTCCCCCGGATCCTTCCCTCCCTCCCTCTTTCCCTTCCTTCGTCCCACCGCACCATCTGTTTCCCCTACAAGTTATTGCCCAAGTCAAATATGGCCATCCCTTCCATCTATCTATCCCTCCTTCCCTCCCCCGTCCCTTCCTCCTTCCCAACACATTCATCCATATAAAGGTCTATTGTCCCTCTCTCTTCTCGGCACGATATCCCCTGAACCCAAACCAAACTTTTGTCAGGTAGGTCAAGGGGTCAAAGGTCAATGTCATATGGGGTCGACTAAGTTTCTCAATGTGGGCACGGTATCTCCTGAACCCCAAAACTTTTGTCAGTGATGCAGTATAAAGGGTCAGTGAACTGACTAGGTCAGCAAGGTCAAGGGCTCAAAGGTCAATGTCATTCAACTTAGTCTATTTTTGTGAGCGTGATGTCTCCTGAACCCCTCCATGGATTTCAACCAAACTTTTGTTAATGACACAGTATGAAGGGATGATGAAGTGATTAGGTCAGCAAGGTCAAGGTTATATGAGTGTGGGCACGGTATCTCCTGAGCCCCTAGACGGATTTCTACCAAACTTTTGTCAGTTACAGAGTAAGAAGGGAAGATGAACTAATTGATTAGGTAAGCTAGGTCGAAGGGTCAAAGGTCAAGATCATGTGGATGTGGGCGCCATACTGTATTTCCTGAACCCCTGGATGGATTTCGATCAAACTTTTGTCAGTGATACAGTATGAATGTCGGCAGGGTCAAAAGTCAAAGTCATAGGGGGTCGACTTAGTTTATCTTGTCTCATTTCAACCCACAATGAACCCTGCCATGGAGGTTGTACCGCGAGTCCGTGCACACTATTTGGGGGTGGCATACCGAGCTACATTTTGCATCGACAGCTCGTGGCGCTAGTTCTTGACGTTTCCTTTTTAATTTACTCATGTCCCTTCCAATGTTTTGTTATTTTCTTCCCATAGACCAGCATAGTGGTATTTTCCTCCATCCTTTAATATATATCCCTTTTAGCTCCATCTTCTTTCCTGTTATTCCTTTGTTCCTTCTCATATCTACCATTCTTCCCTCTCTCTCTCCATATTACCTCCTTCCCTCCTATTTTTTCTTTGAGATTTTAAAATTAACTTCATCATTAATTATCAGGCATCTTTCCAAAGCCGAATTAAATCCTTTATTGGCTGCAAAAAAAAAAATATAAAGTTGATTTCTTCTTGTAGGTCAAATCTCATTAAACATGAGGCTCATTTTTAACCCTATGTTAATTTCTTAAGGAGGTAGGAAGCCTAAATTACTCCGACATCAGCGTAGAGAAACATTCAGTATCATGTGCACTATTTTGCCCACTACTGTAGCTTTTTGATGTATGAGAGCGAGACATGGACGGTTGTAAATATACGTAAGTTATAACAGAAATGTGAACGTTTCTGTATATATATATATATATATATATATATATATATATATATATATATATATATATATATATATATATATATATATATATATATATATATATATATATATATATATATATATATATATATATATATATATATATATATATATATATATATATATATATATATATATATATATATATATATATATATATATATATATATATATATATATATATATATATAGAGAGAGAGAGAGAGAGAGAGAGAGAGAGAGAGAGAGAGGATAACTGGGACAGTCAATGTTGAGATGCCTAAGAGTTCTATCTATCTATTGCCAGACGCCTCAATCCCTTATACCGGATGGTCACAAACAAACAGCCTCCATGTCACCCTGTCCCCCGCCATTTCACTGCACTGCTCCCAATTCACCCCCCCCCCCATCTCTCATATACCTCTCCACTCCATCCCTCCATCTCATCCTTGGCCTTCCCCTCCCTCTCTCCCCATCCACCTCACTCACATATACTCTCCCCGTCAGTCTCTCACTCTCCATCCTCTCCACATGGCCAAACCACCTCAGTATGTTTCTCCTAACGTTTCCTGTCACATCCACATCCACACAACAACGCTCCTTCACATCCTCATTTGTTAGTCTGTCTCTCCATGTGACTCCACAGGCTCCTCTCAAATACCTCATTTCCACTGCTCTCACTCTTGACTTGTGTCCCTCCAACAACGTCCAAGCTTCACTTCCATACGTTAGAGTTGGTATCACAATACTGTCATGTGACAACTTTTTCACTTCCATGCTCACTTCCCTGTTTCTTATCACTGCCTTCAAGGAACCAGCAACCATTCTTCCTTGTTGTACCCTTTCAAGCACGTCACCATCCAAACTTCCATCCTTACTCATCACACTACCCAGGTACTTAAACGTACTCACATTTTCCATTTCCTCATCATCCAACCTCACTGTACATTCACTGACTTCACCTCTCTCAAAGACCATAACTTTACTCTTCTCTACATTCACTTTCAGATTCCGTTACTTACACACTCTCCCGGACTCATCCATCAAGTCTTGCAGGTCCCCTTTGTCTTCACTTAACAACACAGTATCATCTGCAAACAACAGTACAGGGAGTTACCAAACACTGCCCTCTCTCATTAGGGCCACTCCAACATCCACTACCCTACCTTGTATCACTTTTATAACCCCATCTATATACAGATTGAACAACCATGGAGACATGACACATCCCTGTTTCAACCCAGCCTTCAAATAGAAAAACTCACTCAGTTCACTATCCACATGCAATGCAGCCTTAGCACCCTCATACATACTCTTCACAGCATTCAAGAACTTCCCATCTACTCCATAATTTCTTAATACTTTCCACAATCCATGTCTATCCACCCCGTGATATGCTTCTCCAAATCCATGAAGGCCACATACAACTTCTTTCCCCTCTCTAGAAACTATTCCACTAAAGATCTAAGAATAAATATCTGATCTACACAACCTCTTCCCTTCTGAAAGCCTCCCTGTTCTTCTCCAACTAATTCCTCTGTTATTTCCCTAACTCTGTCAATAAGTATCTTACCGTATACTTTTCCTATTACACTAAGAAGACAAATGTCCCTATGATTACCACACACTTCTTTTTCCTCTTTCCCTTTGTACAAGGGCATGATTATACCTAACTTCCAATCCTCTGGGACTCTACCTTCCTCCCAGACCAATCTGCACATCTTCCACATCCATTCTACTACTATCTCTCCCCCATGCTTCAGCATTTCACCACACACTCCATCAATTCCTGGGGCTTACCCCATTTTGACTTTCTTCATTGATTCCACAACTTCCATCCTACTGATTTCTTCCTGTCTTCTCACCTCCCTCCTTCTCCCAGCCATTCCCCAGCCACTTATATTCGCATTACTTTCATTCTCTATGTTCAACAATTCATTAAAGTGTTCTCTCCATCTGCTCACATTTTCTCCCTTCTCCACTAGTAATCTACCATTTTTATCTTTCACTTCCCTACTAACTTCATTGCCACCCTGTCTGACTCTCTTTCCAGAACATTTTCTTACGTTCCCTCCATTTGACATCCAAAATTCCTTCCAAATTCCTCATCCACTCTCCTCTTACTCTCTCTTACTAATCTTTTCACTCGCTCTTCCTTCCTACATATAACTCTCTCTTCTGTCTCTCAACTTCTTCCACGCCCCTATTTCTCATCCATTCATTTTACGCTTTTTTCTTTTGTGCCACAGCCTGTCTCACCTCTTCATTCCACCATGCTGTTCCCTGCACCCCCTTCTGTCCTTTCTTCACCCCACACACCACATCACATGCTGCACATTTTTCTTCTGTGAATATCTTGCACACACCTTCCACATCCCCCATCTGCTCCAATTCATATTTACCCAATCATTCCTCCTCTTCTTTCTTATATTCTGTCTTTTTCTCATCCTCTTGTAACCTTTCCACTCTCCTTGCATCTACTTCTTTTTCCCGTCCTTTCCTTTTCCTATTTCTCCATTTTATTTGGACCTTGATTTTGACCACCACCAAATGGTGGTCAGAAAGTCCACTCCCCCAACCTCTATATGCTCCTGCATCCATTACACATCTTCGCTTCGTTTCATCCACACACACATAATCAGTCATTGCCTTCCTTTCATTAAGTTCACCGTCCACCCTTCTCATAACTTACCATGTATACCAGTAGATCATTTTGTACCTGGAGTATACTTGTGGATCATTTTGTACCTGGAGAGGGTATTGACTATCACCAACCCCCTCCTGGCACAAATGTCCACTAAAGCTCTGCCATTCTTATCTATCTCAGCAGGCACACCCCACTCACCAACTACTCCATCCACCTTCATTTTCCCTACTTTACCATTCATACCACCACTCAAAAACACTCTCTCATTCCTTTCAAAATTTTCCATGCACACTTCCACATTTGTCCAGAACTCTTCTCTCACTCTTCTTGCACGATCTTGCATTGGCTCATACACACACACACAACCGCCCACATTTGCAGTTCAACCTTCAGTCTTACCCACACAATCCTTGAGCCAACTGGTCCATTCTCTCTTATATTCTCCTTCCATCTGTTACTCACAACAATACACACTCCTTCTTTTGCCCTCTCATTCTCACCTACTCCTGCACATACACCCCATCCATACTCCCATTCTCTCACACTCTCACCTCGCCATTTAGTTTCATTTTGTTTTTCTCTTAGAGGGAACTCTTATTGCGGGCTCATGGCCTTTGGTTCCTTCTTCCTCGCATAAAAAAAAAATACAGCCACTTTCCCACCCTCAAGTACCTGGACAATCTCTCTCTCTTTCACCTCATCATTTGCATCCCTTACATTCCACGTCACCATCCGTATCATGTCCTTTGTTCGGTCCTTAGTCGTCATCTTTTGGTCAGTCCTGGTCCGAGGCTTCTTGTACGTATTTTTAGTTAGTTGTTTTCTGGGGAGGGGCACTAACCCTTCGCCAACCCACTTGCTGTCATGTAGGGAACACGTGTTGGTTGGTTATAAGGTTACCACCCAGCATTGTAAATGATTTCCTGGTTTACAGCAAATCATTTGGCTTGCCACTCGATGTAGAGCTACCCTAAAAAGCAGGGTACCACTACACTACGTGGGTGGATGATGGGCGCCCCCACCTGCCACAAAGTTGCTGGCAGATTTAAATGGGAAACTATGGTCTATATATATTTGTTAATTTGGTCAGTGATGTCTCTAGCCACACTTCAATATTGAGTCCTATTTGAATATACTCTAAGCCACATGCATAAAACTTATGCACAATCCTCTCTATTTACTCCCACTGTCTGAAAAAACAGTGTCATATTCTACATGGTATAGAGGACATGAAATATGGCAGGGAACTGCTGATGGTCCATTGCGACAAGTGGAAGTGTTGGGTGGGAAAGAGACACAGGTTAGAGCTTGAATTCTTTATTTTCTCTAACGTGTTGGACTACACAGAACCCATCTTAACCCATATTGCTCTGGAGAAAAATAATAATACCCCTCTACGGCTGCCGATTTCGTTTTTTTTTTTTTCTGGCTAAGTATGCTTAATACATCAGTGTAAAATTCATGGCACTGGTATAAGTAATCACCAAAGTCAGAAAGTTGATTGAACTGAGTCAGATTGGTGCCACTCAACCTCTGAAATCTTCGAGGTCACTGAGAAAGCGTCTTTGAGCCTGAGAAGACTGTCTTCTGCCTCCCACAATCCTTTACCAGTGTTGTAAGCATAGTGGAAAAATGTCTGAAGTTAGCGAGATATGTTATTACCTTCCATTTTACTTCAGTTCCTTGCAATGACGTCTCAGTGCCGCAGGACGTAGATCTATGTTGCTGGCACTTATAAGGGGGACGTATATCTACGTCCCTAGCACGGTACAGGTTAACAGAGATTATGTACTCAGAGCTACGAGTATGACTTCTTGTTCAGTCTTTCTGAAGATGGGTTCTGTGGAGCCCAGAACATTAGAGAAAATAAATAATTCAAGCTCTAACCTGTGTCTCTCTCCCTGTTTAACCCGAAACATTAGAGAAAATAAAGAATTCAAGCTATAAACTGTGTCTCTCTCCCTGTGTAGCCCTGAATGGTGGAGAAAGTATAGAATTCAAGCTCTCACCTGAGTCTCTCCCTGTGTAGCTGGAAGCATTAGAGAAAATACATAATAATTCAAGCTCTAACCTGTGTCTCTCCCACCCAACGTCTCACCATGGCAGTGACCCCTGCTTAAGACTCACAAACAAGCAGTTCTAAGTCTCCTAGTATCCGCATGATTCCTGGGTTGTGCTTCATGTCATAGAGCCAGGAGAGTGAATACAGGAAGCCTGCAGGACAAAGCATAGTTCCTCCAAGTACCGCATAGTCTTTTTACAGTACTTCGTCAGCCATTCTTTAAGTAGTTTTGTGAAGCCATTACCAGTTGAAGCATCAATTAGCCTTTTACTGATTCTTAGACTAAAATAATGTTTAAATACTGCTACTTCTCCCCCATTGCTTTTTTGTGCTGCATTGTTAATATTGTTGTGTAATCTATGTGTTCATTTTTTTTTATACTTTTTAATATATCTTTGTGCTACTCAGGTGTCACAGCAAAATTAATCTATGTAATGGAATCAGTGATTTGAAAAGCAGGGAAAGAAAATACAAGAGATAATTGAGAAAGTCAAGAGAGAGAGAGAGAGAGAGAGAGAGAGAGATTTATATGTACTATACAACGAGTATATATTCCAGTCCTCCACCCACTAGTCTTCGTGATGAATGGGTGGGTAGGTGGGGTGGATAAGTGGATAGGTAGATGAGTGGGTTGCTAGCTGTGTATGGGTAGGTAGGTAGGTGGGGGAAGATGAATGGATAGGAGGTGGGTAGGTAAGTGAAGAGAGAGAGAGAGGAGAGAGAGACAGACAGACAGACACAGAGAGACAGACAGACAGACAGACAGACAGATACAGAGACAGAGACAGACAGACACAGAGAGACAGACAGACAGACAGACAGAGACAGACACAGAGACAGAGACAGACAAACAGACAGAGCAACAAAACCCCCTGCCTTTCCAATCCACCATTCAATGAATATTCTTTTTTTTTTTTCGTCCACTTCCATTATAAATTCAGGCAGTCAGCGTCACCACTAATAGAGATTTCTCACTCTTTTTGTGGAGGCCAGCTGCTGATGACGTCACGCGTAAACAAAAACTTCCCGTGCTTTTTGAGGTGCGAATTTTTATAAGCACCAGGAACTGATTGAATGCGTGGCGAAATGATGTAGTATGGAGAGAGGTAGTGCATGAATGGAAGAGGAAAATATGCAGACTAGCCCATCATGAAGTCAAATATATTAATTTCTCTGTACAAGGAAGAAATGGGGAAGAGAAACGTACTCATTCATAACGATATTTGTCTTCTCAGAGAAATAGAAAATATGTACCCAGTTTTTCAATACCCCGAGATCCCAAAGCAATCTGAATATTATCATTATTAATTAACCGATGTAACTGAAGTTCGGTAATTACTTTCCTCATTTCATTACATTTTTATACGCAGATGCATCAGTTTTTGAAAGCTCAGTACCGAAACACTTTTAAGCTCTGTGTGCCAAAATAGTGCACTTTCGGGGCTGCATACCCACTGGGATGGCTGCATTCTCCCCTCAATGTTTTATTTGATAAGATGTATAAGGCTTGTTTTTTATGTATTTATTTATCTATTTATTTATTTAAGGTGTACCCGCATCCAGGAAAAAGAATTGCGTTAAATCAGAAAAATCAGAATTACGCGGTCAATTGTGGAGTAAGGCGTCATCTCTCAGACAAAGCAATTAACTGTCTGATACTTCACTCCTTGCCGCGCTGGTGAGAGGGCAGCATTTCATTTACGGCTTATACCACTTTAAGTGCACATGTTGTGAAGCCTCCAAGGGGTTAATGAAAGGAATAGACTGAAGTTTGTAAGTACCTAGTTTCACTTAAATCCTCTCTTTAATAAGGGGTACGAGTATATAAGGATTTGTCTGGTGACTCTGAGTAGCAAATTACTTTGTATAATTGAATACTTGTTGACAGAGTGAGGAGGAAGAACAGAGGAATTAACTTACACGTAACACTGGGATTTTAGCAAGGGAGGTAATGTGTAGACCAGATATTTGCACTAAGGTATACAGTGGAGATGAAATGTAATTAGAGAAGGGAAAGAAGTTGTATGCTGCCTTCACTGATCGGAAGAAAGCCTGCAACAGAGAGGAGACAAAGAATGTAAAATACACAGAAAAAGAAAAAAATGTGGAGTAGAGAGATACTGGTGAATGTGGCTAAGAAAATTTATGACAGAAAGATTGCGGTGGGTGTGGAGGAAGGAATGTTAATTGATTTCTTTGACCTGAATGCAGGAGTGAAACAGGGATATGTCGTGTCTTTTTCTGGCTACACACACACACACACACACACACACACACACCTCTGTCTATCTATCGGCAGGTAATCAGTGACGGGAAGTGAAGGCGCTAATCACAAGTCGCCTTCCAAACCGCTTGCTTGGAAAAAAGAGCCAGTGAGGTCCTTTGTTTATGTTTTGTCTTGATTTCTCCCTCGTCTCTGCCCGGCATCACTGTTCCAGGCCTCCCCCGTGTTCACAATTACACTTGTGTTTGTATACATGCGAGAGGAACACAGGAATTGCTGAACCCGTAACCTTTCCTGACCTAACTTTGCTTGACCAAGTACGTCGTCCGGGAAGTCAATCTTATTTCTTATATTTAATTCTTTTCCCTTGCACTAAGATAGGTTAGATTACGTCTCATCATGTCTGCTGGTGTCTACCTCTATTGCAACAATTCTACTCTACAATATTTTATACAATGAACAGTTTTTCTCAATGCTTCGAATTCTTTAAATCTCTTTGAGACATTATCTGATCCAGTGTTTGATAATACTGGGTTTACATTTGCCTTGCACTGTTTTTCAGGACACTACATAAACTATGCTCATTCAAGTATTGAATAAAAATTGTTGGACTCTTACTTGTGCTTCTATGTACTGCACTTGCATCATTTACCAAGACGAATATTATGTTAAGATTTTTAACTCCCCAGTTAGGATCTCTCAATTTTTCAAAATAGTGGGCCTAATACTGGTGTTAATAATTTTCTTTGTTGGTGTTGGTTAAAACTGAGTTACAATTACTCATGATGGTAATATGTGATTCGTAGTTTGTAGTGATTTGCGTTATTATATTTTTCCTCTGCTACGATGAGTGTCTAAGGTTTTTACACTGCCCTAATTTATATTATTTTGACCTAATAATGTTGTGAGTGGCCACTTCAGTTGTCCTTATTCAGCCATCTAGACAATATTTATTGTTGGCTCTCCATGACGAAGCAATACAGAAAAGATAACATGTTTATTGAGAAGTTCTGCAGTCTATGTAATATTGATACCTGATGTTTGATTCAGGCCTTTGAGATAATAACTCCAGTAAGGACAGTGACAGTCAGGACAGTGGCTGAGAATGAGGATAATGACAGAGTGAGGACAGTAGCAGAGTGAGGACAGTGGCAGAGTGAGGTGAGTGGTTGTGTTGCACTCTGACCCATTCTCAATATCTTGGTTCAATATCTCACCCCGGAAGTCGTATTGGTATTGCCGGAAGGGAGGTGACAATGGGGATGGGGGAGGAGGGAGAGTAATGAGGGAGGGGGAGAGTAAGAAAAAAATGGAGAAGTAACGACAGGAGGGAGAAGAAAAGGAGGAAGAGGAGAAGAAAGAAGACCTGAACAAAGAAAAAGTAGAAATCTTAGTAAGGAAAAAAAGGGAGGGAAACAAAAAGGAAATATGAAGGTAAAAAGAGAAATATGTGGAGGAGAAGGGGAGAAGGAGGAGGAGGAGGGGAAGGAAAAGCAGAACAAAGGAAAGGGTAGGGGAGGAAAAAGTAGAGAAGAAGGAAAAAAGGGAAGGAAAGTCAATCATCGAAAATAAGAAAAACAAAAATACAACGAATAGAGCAGAAAGTTGAACGAGAGAAAGAATTGTATGAATAAGGGGGAAGGGAAATGAAAATGTTGGGAAAAAGAAGTAAGAGAATAAGTAAGGTGGAGGAGAGAAGGGGTTAAGAATTTGGAGGGACGACGACGGAATGAGAGGCGCATAGGCAGAAGGTAAGGGAAGAATTAGAGGAAGGGGAGAGAGGAAATGAAGGAAATGGAGATGAAGAGAAGGGAAAGAGGATAGGAAACACGGACAATATAGAGAAATGGAGGGAGCAGCTAGAATACAATAAATGGAGAGGAAGAATGATAGGGCTAAAGGAGAAGTGTAAAAGGAAGTAGGAATTGCGAAGAGCAATGAGGAAAGTAAGGAAAATAAAGAGAGAAGGAAGAACGTATGGCAGAATAGGAAGGATCGTTGCAAAGGCGTGAGAAGGAAATGAATGAGGAGGGCAGAGGGAGGAGAAAAATGTGGGCATGATACAGAAGAAGCAAAAGAAGAACAGCAGAGCAGAGAGGTTTCAATGACCAGCGTGTCCGATTCTTGAAATTTTAGCTCAAAAAGGTCATCGTTTAAGGCTAAGTTCACTGCAGATAGTTTTTATTCAATTTACACCAAACTTGATGGAAGGTTAGAAGGTTGAGTTAGGGTTATGGAAAGTTACAAGGTTGAGTTAGGATTATGGAAGGTTAGAAGACTGAGTTAGGATGAAGTGATACAGTTTTGAAGGCAATCAGCGAAAGGTAAAGGTCAGACAGCAAGGTAAAAGAAACGGACCTTTTGCTTAACCAGTTATAGACAACAAAGTATTAACTACTGTAACAATTATGAGAACAATAGGCTAAAAGTACGAGTCACAGGGCAAGGTTTTATTACAAATTTAATCCAAGTTAGAGCAAACCAGGTGGATGAGTTGAAGCTCAGGCAAGGACGAAGTCATTTGAGAACACTCAGCCAAGGATCAGGGTCACAGGCCAGGGTGAACAGTTTTTGCCTTAGACCATTTGCAGGGAATGGGTGTTACATTTTTTTTTTTTTTTTAATGGAAAAGGATAAGACTTACATATCTCATTCGATATAACACACTGTTCTAAATGTAATAACATAAATAATAACATAAACACATCCATAACTTCCACATACAAAGAAAAAAATCAGTGAAGCAATTACAAAAATGGATTTAAATTTATATAAAGATACAGGAATGTCACAATGAAACCATACAAACAAGTATCAGGCAACACAGGCATGTGCAACCCTTTCCCTACACTGTTTTCTTCTTTTATTTTACTTTATTGGGACTCCATATTGTAGTTACAAATCATAATAGATAGATAGATAAATAGATAGATAGACAGCTCTATGCGAGCCTGGGAATGGGAAATGAGCTTGCAAATTACACTGAGGAAAGCTGACGACAGTGGCCAGTAAGGAGATGATGCAGTTAGTTGTCAGCAATCCACCGGTGAACAAAGCCCTAGTGACCATTGTTACGGAACAGAGAACGATAACGTACACTTTAAGTGAGAATACTAAGAGTCACTACTGTCCCATAAAGTTCCAGGTTCAAAACAAAAGAGTTAGGTAAAATTACAAGTTAAAGTTTAATGCACAAACTAATAACAAAACATTCAAGACTCATAAGGATAATGTAATGGAAAATAAACAGGTTAAATATATGGTTAACTGCAATAGCCTCTATTAACACGAAATTAGCAAGAGTAAATTTATCTAAGTCAGCCCTGATAAAATGAGATACCAGATAATACTCAGTGAATGCCAGATATATTATTACAGATACAAACTATTATCAAAAATAACTGATATAAAACCTTACAATAATCACAAAGACCTCACTAGGCCTAAGAATTAACCTTATGCTACACAGTACAAGAAAAAAATACAACAACAGTTATACTCAAATTACACACAGCTGCTAGATGTTTGGAGATTTCTTGAGCACTCACAATAATAATATCTGTACAGGGGAGGACAGAGATGTGAACAAAATGAGGAGCAGATCTAAGTGGCAATGATGCAGAGACTGTGCTCATTATATAGGGACCAGCAGAGCTTGATACAACTTGTAAGAAGGACGCGCAAATGAAGCCATGGGGACATAGAGTTGACAATCCCGCTCTGGACAACAGAAAGGACGACTTACTCTACTATAACGGTAGAAGGGGGGGACTGAGGCAGAACACGCTCGTGATCAAACATGCAGCATACTGTGCGTTAAAATTACACAAAGGATGATGAAATCATAGGCTATGTAACACCTCCCCACAAAGAAAAAAGAAATTTACAAAGGAAATTTCTTATTACTCTAAAACAATCTGTATATGGCATTACAGACCATGCAAAGGTCTTTCCTAGTGTTACAAAACATGAGATCTCCCTAGCACGTTCAGTCATAGGTACTTGCCAGTATCCCTTTAACAAATCAAACTTACTTATGTACCTAGCCTTTCCGATCTTGTCTATGCAATCTTCCACGTGAGGGAGAGGGTAAGTGTCTGTTTTGGTTATCTGATTAACACGTCTGTAGTCGATGCAAAGCCGCTGTGACCCATCTGGCTTAGGGACTAGAGTGACAGGAGAACTCCACTCGCTCTGACAGGGCTCAATCATCTTGTGGTCCAACAGGTAGCCAAGCTCCTTCTGGATGAGAGGAACTTTCACTGGGTTCACACGGTAAGGAGGCAATTTAAATGGCTTTGCGTCTCCAACATCGACATCATGCATCAACACAGTGGTTCTTCCTGGAGTGGCACGGAACACTTGCGGGTACTCCTGCAGTAATGCCGAAAACTCCTGCCTTTCCTTGGGAGGTAGATGAGAAAGCTTAGTCTGGAGATCATTCATGATATCAGGATTCTTCCCCAAACTATCACTCAGGCTCATACTGCATGGGAGAGCTTCACTTCCAGACTCAGGTGGAACAGCTACAGTGCAGACTGGATTATTTTCTTCCCGCCTGTGATATAACTTTAGCATGTTGATGTGACATAGTTGCTTGCTCATTGTACGATCTGGTGTGGCGATGACATAGCTGACATCACTGAGTTTCTTCTCCACGAAATAAGGACCACTAAACTTGGCTTGAAGAGGTTGCCCATGAACTGGTAGCAGAATCAAAACCTGATCTCCTGGCTGAAAGTGGCGTAACCTGGACTTCTTATCATACCAAGTCTTCATCTTCTCCTGAGCAGCTCCTAAATTCTCTCTCGCCAGCTGTAAAGCAGTGGACAGCCGTTCTTTGAACTTCATCACATACTCCAGCAGGTTGACGTCATCTTCCTCCGACAGCCAGCATTCCTTGAGTAGCTTAAGGGGTCCTCTTACTTCATGGCCAAACAGTTGTTCAAAAGGTGAGAAGCCCAGTGATTCATTTGGAGATTCTCTTCCAGCAAACACAAAGAATGGAAGACCTTTATCCCAGTCTTTCTGATGTTCCAAACAGTATTTCTTGAGCATCGATTTGAGTGTTTGATGATATCTCTCCAACGCTCCTTGGGTCTGGGGATGGTAAGCTGAAGACGTGATCTGGGTGATGCCCAACTCTTTCAGAGACTGCTTGAAAACGTTTGACATGAAATTACTTCCCCGGTCTGACTGTACCTCCTTGGGCAGACCAAACTTTGTGAAGAACCCTAGCATTTCCTTAACCACGTTCTTTGCTGAGATATTTCTAAGTGGAATGGCTTCAGGATAACGAGTAGCCATATCAATCAGGGTCAACACATAAGAAAATCCTGAAGAAGTCTTAGGAAGAGGGCCCACAATATCCACCAACACACGGGTGAAAGGCGCCTCAAAAGGAGGAATGGGAACTAGATGTGCAACCTTTTCGGTCTGATTACACTTCCCCACAACTTGACAGGTGTGACAAGACTTACAATACCAGGAAACATCCCTGAAGATACCTGGCCAGTAGAAGTGTTTCAAAATGCATGCCACAGTCTTCCTCACTCCAAGGTGTCCTGCCAAACTGGAATCATGAGCCACTCTAATGATATCCTGCCTACAAACACGAGGGACGACAACTTGATGTACAACCTCCCATTCACAGTCGGCTGATGCTGTTGGGGGTCTCCACTTCCTCATAAGTACTCCTGACTTTATATAATAACAAGTAGAAGCACCGGCTGACTCTTCCTCACTGCAAGCAGAGTTAGCTAGACCTTTCAACTCAGGGTCAGCAACCTGCAACTCAACCAACTCTTGACGAGACAAATTATCAACACTACAGGGTACTGCCTCATCTGGTGAGTGGTCCAAATTAGCAAGAAAAGTGTCAGCTAGGATAACATCATCATCATCATTATCCTCTAAATCACCAGTAACTTTAGACTTAGCCCTAGTGACAGCACATGCAGGGAACACATCAGGGACATCACAATCCTGGGACACAGCCACTGGCTCACTAGACAACTGAGGAGCTGGACACACTTGACTTCCACCAATATCATTTCCAAGTAAGAAAGTTACACCTGACATTGGGAGTGTCTCAAGCAACCCAACCATAACGGAACCATTAACAAAACCAGACTCTAAATTCACTCTGCACAGAGGGACAGAGAAGTAATTATTCCCTACACCTTGTAAGATTACAGTTTCATCAGAGGAATTAACATTAGAGCCTAGAACACTGGTCAGCATAAGGGATTGGCAAGCACCTGTATCACGATATATTTTAACTGATTTCCTGTCATTACTGTCCAGAGGACTGACAAAACCATCAGACAGGAAATTAGCACATGAACTCTTGAGAGTGTCACCCACGTTACTGCTCAAAAGAGGAGCTCCATCATGAGAATTTAAGTTACCCCTCAAAGCAGGTTCAGTTAACTCAGTTAAAGAATTCTGGGAACTCTCAAGAGTGGACACTAGACCAATTGACTGAATATTTAAAGACTCCTTTTTGTTCACATCACGCTGTCTCCTGAAACATTTCTCCGTGGTATGACCAAGCTTACTACAATAAGTACATTTACTTTTCTGAAATCTAGAGGTGAAGCTGGTATTTACTTCCTGAGAAACATCATCTTTATTCTCTTTCCTGTTACCTGTACTCTGAGTAGAGGCAACGTACTTACTCTCAGCTTTCCCTTTTTCTCTAGAATATCTCTTGTGAGTGAGAACATATTCATCAGCTAAAACTGCAGCATCAGACAAATTATCTATCCTTCTCTCATCAAGATATAGGCTTACATCTTTACTAATACACCTTTTGAAGTCCTCCAGCAAAATCATCTGCTTAAATTTACCGAATTCAGAATCCACATTCTTAGAATTTAACCACTGCTCTAACAGATCTTCTTTGATTTTTGCATACTCAACATGGGATTGCTTATCTTGCTTGTAAGTTATCCTAAATTTTACTCTATAGGCTTCAGGAACAAGCTCATAGGCCTTAAGAATCAAGCTCTTAACTACATCATAATTATCAGATTGATCCTGAGACAAAGATGCATAAGTTACTTGAGCTTTACCGGTGAGAACAGTTTGAAGGAGTACTGGCCAATACTTTTTTGGCCAATTAAAACCTGTAGCTACCCTCTCAAACAACTGAAAATACTTTGTTAAATCAGATTCATTAAAAGGAGGGACAAGTTTAACATTTTTAGCCACATCAAAATCATCAGAGCTAGATGATCCAGTTCCACCTTGTTTCATGCGATACTCATGGTCTGCCTGAATCCTAGCAAGTTCAATTTGTGCCTGAGCCTGTACCTGTGCCTCTTGGATACGAGCATTTGCCTGAAATTCAGCCTCCTTAGCTTTTGCCTCCTGCAGGGCTAGCTGTAACTTAGCTAATTCAATCTGCGATTGCTCATTTGGAGGAGTTACATTAAACAATCTTTCATTAATCATGTCAACAATTTGATCTTTAGAATGATGAGAGCGAACAGCAATTCCCAATTGTTGAGCAACAAGCTTAAGTTCATTCTTTGTTCTGTTCTCTACATCACACACTGTTTGCACATTTGACAAAAAATCTTTGGCTTCATCAAGTGTAGTAATAGTAGACATCATGAATAAGTAACAGTCACAAAATATCAAGCAATATCCTTATGATAATATCCTGAATATCCTGATATGAGGTCGCCAAATTTATGTTACGGAACAGAGAAAGATAACGTACACTTTAAGTGAGAATACTAAGAGTCACTACTGTCCCGTAAAATTCCAGGTTCAAAACAAAAGAGTTAGGTAAAATTACAAGTTAAAGTTTAATGCTCAAACTAACAACAAAACATTCAAGACTCATAAGGATAATGTAATGGCAAATACACAGGTTAAATATATGGTTAACTGCAATAGCCTCTATTAACACGAAATTAGCAAGAGTAAATTTATCTAAGTCAGCCCTGATAAAATGAGATACCAGATAATACTCAGTGAATGCCAGATATATTATTACAGATACAAACTATTATCAAAAATAACTGATATAAAACCCTACAATAATCACAAAGACCTCACTAGGCCTAAGAATTAACCTTATGCTACACAGTACAAGAAAAAATACAACAACAGTTATACTCAAATTACACACAGCTGCTAGATGTTTGGAGATTTCTTGAGCACTCACAATAATAATATCTGTACAGGGGAGGACAGAGATGTGAACAAAATGAGGAGTAGATCTAAGTGGCAATGATGCAGAGACTGAGCTCATTATATAGGGGCCAGCAGAGCTTGATACAACTTGTAAGAAGGACGCGCAAATGAAGCCATGGGGACATAGAGTTGACAATCCCGCTCTGGACAACAGAAAGGACGACTTACTCTACTATAACGGTAGAAGGGGGGGACCGAGGCAGAACACGCTCGTGATCAAACATGCAGCATACTGTGCGTTAAAATTACACAAAGGATGATGAAATCATAGGCTATGTAACACCATACAGACACATACACACATACTCACACACAGGCTTCTTAAACTTCCATCCACAAGGAACACACGTGATACGTCTCCTGTTTCACCAGAATTTAGGAAAGAGAGGGCAGAAGGAGACAGGCGATAGAAGAGACAGGTCGCAGGGAGAAGGGCTTAGCAACTTGAGAGAGGGACAGAGAGAGCGAGACAGAGAGATAGCTAGCGGGACTTTATACTTTGCTCTGTGTGGGAGACTTGTTAATTTTTCCAAGACAAATAAATATAGTCCCATACTATTCTTTACCTCTCCTGTCACTACACGACAAATGGGAAAGAAGATTAGCTACTCACGAAGCTACTCCAGTATAATAACCGCTCGTCCACAAGTCTAATATATATATATAACTCAACTACAAGTAACCACAAAGGAACTACAAAGTAAGATTTGAGTTTGAGTATGTTCAACCCATATTATGTGTATAGCCCAGCACCTACTGTCTTTATAATCGTCTGCATTGTAGTTGCAGTACTGCTGTTCGCAATGCACAGAATGCATGCAAGAATTGCTAATTTGGAGTCATTATTTAGTGAGGGGAGAGTTAACATCCAAGTTAACCCCCCTGAATGAAGTGTATATATTTTGTATATAGTATTAATTATATAAAAAAGAAATACAAAGAAGAATGACCCATGTATGGCAGACCAGTACCATTATCTTTAAATGAAATATTAATAACTCTTACCATAATCTTAATTTTAAACTATTTTTTTTTCTTGCATGTATGCATTTCACTACAATAACCCAAGTACTCGTACATACTGTATTACAGTTCAATAATTTACTTTAATGCATTTATTCAAATATGTATCCAACTTGTTTAAAATGTAATATTACTGAATAATCACTATTTACTATAAATATTATATGTATACAATATTCATACAATTATGTTACTTTTACAATATTATGTATTTCACTTAATTAGCTTATGAGTTCATTATAATGTGTATATAATATGTATTAATATGTTAGGACTATTAACTGTCGATGGTACGCCATTTTCGCGTGACCGAGCAATGTACTGGGACTCCATATTGTAGTTACAAATCATAATAGATAGATAGATAAATAGATAGATAGACAGCTCTATGCGAGCCTGGGAATGGGAAATGAGCTTGCAAATTACACTGAGGTAAGCTGACGACAGTGGCCAGTAAGGAGATGATGCAGTTAGTTGTCAGCAATCCACCGGCGAACAAAGCCCTAGTGACCATACACACACATACACACATACTCACACACAGGCTTCTTAAACTTTCCATCCACAAGGAACACACGTGATACGTCTCCTGTTTCACCAGAATTTAAGAAAGAGAGGGCAGAAGGAGACAGGCAATAGAAGAGACAGGTCGCAGGGAGAAGGGCTTAGCAACTTGAGAGAGGGACAGAGAGAGCGAGACAGAGAGATAGCTAGCGGGACTTTATACTTCGCTCTGTGTGAGAGACTTGTTAATTTTTCCAAGACAAATAAAAATAGTCCCATACTATTCTTTACCTCTCCTGTCACTACACGACAAATGGGAAAGAAGATTAGCTACTCACGAAGCTACTCCAGTATAATAACCGCTCGTCCACAAGTCTAATATATATATAACTCAACTACAAGTAACCACAAAGGAACTACAAAGTCTTTTATGACATTACTACGTGCTATTGCAGTGTGGGAATTACTGAAGCAAAAGTATGGACAAAATGGAAGTTGGAATGAATATGTACAACTATTACCTCTCATATACAGTGCATAAAATTAGGTCACGAGAAAGATGTACGGATGGTGTTACGTGTGTATATGCTGCTTCCCCTTGTTCCTATGGTTATGCCACTGTGCCATCTTCATCTCTTCATATATTTTGTTATTTTTTTCTTTACTCATATAAGGATGACATATGAGGATCCCGGTATCTACCAGAAAATGGCACTGTGATGGATTGACGAAAAGTTGTTACCGAAGATGTTTAACGGAGGAGTGATTTCCTTAGAGTTCCTCCTTCTGTGGAAGTTTTGACGTCCAAAATCCCTGCAGATGTCCTAATATGATATTTCTTCCTACTATGGAAGTTATAATGTCTAAGATCGCTAGCAAACTCCTAATATGACATCTCTTTTGTCTACAATGTTTTTACACAGATTTCATTAATCCATTCACTACAACGACACCTTATGCAATTAATCCTGCAGCCAGGAGTTAACTGCATTATTTTTTATGCAAAGTATGAACAAAAACTCCTAGCCTGCATTTTTTCATTAAAATCTGAAAGGAAACAAAATCAAGATCGGCTCATTTTGCAATACCTATGCAAATTGCTCCTATAAAAGAGGTCTTGAACTGAGGGAAATATGGACATGAACAAGTGAGTTCCAGAGTTAGTCTTTTGTATGCATGAAAGACTGAAAATGCTTGTCAACACAGGAAAGACTTTTCATAATAATAAGTATAATAAAATAAATACTAAGATGAGAAGGAGCGAATGCAGGAAGGTGCACTGAGATGGCTAGAAACTTTGAATGTGAGTCATGACAAAATTTTCAAGGAATTTTTCATTCAGTTAAACCTGGATGAAATACTGTGGGTGCTGCCTGGTGGTGGAGAGTTACAAGCACAGGGATATATCAAGCACCTCTCTCTCTCTCTCTCTCTCTCTCTCTCTCTCTCTCTCCAGTCATGGCTAGCTTGGGTCCTGCAGATCATCCCATTGGCCGTGACGGGAAGGAAACAGAGAAATGAAAATTAGGATGAAAAGAGTAGAAAGGGAAGGAGATACAGATTAGAAGAACAGCTTTTCAGGAGTCTGCATCACATTAAAACCTAATCGTTTTTAGTCCGTTATTTCATTTACACCCTACTTATTTAACCACACAAGTTCAGTCCTTCCTCTGCTAGATATTCTGCGTCATATAATAACTCCGAGGTGAAGGGAAGTCCCACATACCCTTCATCGAAGTGTCTGATGTTGAGGTACTTTATCCCGTAAAGATGAGTTTGCTTTCCACGACTAAGCCAAAGGTTCTGATTGAAGTTGCGATGGTTTGTGTGAGCACAAGTGTCTGCATGAGCAAAAATATCCTTGCAGCCATATGTTGACCACAATCTGATTTGTGATTGCTAGTACTTCATTATATCTATCTATCTATCTATCTATATAGATAGATAGATAGATAGATAGATATAGATATATGTGATATATATATATATATATATATATATATATATATATATATATATATATCTATCTATATATATAGATAGATAGATAGATAGATAGATATAGATATATGTGATATATATATATATATATATATATATATATATATATAATCCCCTCCCCTCTCAGGACCTCGGTGACGACCATTAGCCGCACCCGTGAACAGGTGATGGCCACTAGCCACTCCTCACCCTCAGTCCTGCCAGGAAGTCAGGCTCCAGTGACGACCATCATAGCCGCACTTACAGGAGAGGGATGGTCATCAGCCGCACCAACAGGAGAGGGACGGCCATCAGCCGCCCTACCCCTGTTGCCCTTGGGACCTTGGCGACAGCCACCAACCACGTCAGGGAGAGACCAGACACCACCTGTCTCTCACACCCTGTGAATTCCCCTCTGGAGGACATCCCTTGCTTACCCCATCCCTCCTGCAGCCGAGCAGGACACCCCTCCTGTTCTCCCCACAGGGGTGGTCCCCAGGAGGAACTACCCTGTCTGTAGAAGGTCTGGCTTGGCCCCATCGTGACCCCAGGAGTGTGAGCAGTCCAGCCAGCACCCAGGCGAGACCACCTGCTGTCGAACTCCCAAAGGAGAGGACGCTGCAGACCACTTCTGATGACGACCCAACTTAAGGGAGACTGCAGTCCCCATACTCCCCAAGGCGCCCTTAGGACCCCAGGACGTGACCTCCCCAGCCCCAGAGGATGATGGCCCTCTCTCCAGGGAGGGACCAAACGCCCCACCAAGGCCCCACTAGAGAAGGGCCCCTCTCTACGCTGCCCAGCAACCCACTCCAGGCAACGTAGACCCTGAGAGTAGTCCCGCGCCCTCTAAGGGAGGGCACACCTGACGGGACCCCTCCCACACCTGGTCGACACCTGTAGGAGCCCAAGACTTCAGCAGCCCTGTAGGAGTCCTCCTTTCCAGAGACGGACTTTGTACCCAGACAGTGTATTGTGCCTTAATTGTATCTACACTGTATCTAGTAGTGTGTGAATTTAAGATAATACACATTTAAGGTTGATTGACCAGAGTTTTTATGCCCTGTTCCTCTCGTGGTGTATTGTAGTTCCGGTCTCGAAAGAGAACCCCAGCTCAGCAGCTAGTGTTCTTAGGGAGAGTAGTCGACTTAAAAAGACCTAGCATAACACCATCTATCGTTTCACAGGCCTCATTACCATCGTAAAAATTCTTACTGGCATTCAAGAGTCTTCCATCCACATCATTCATCACACACATGCAGTATATTCCATAATCCCTCTCTATTTCCCTTGCCCTTGTCTTTTTCCTGGTCCATAAATAAGTCAGCAATTTTCCATGCCTTTTCCGCACAGCCTGTCTCTTTCTAAATATTTGATTCACACATCCTCTACAACTCCTGATGCCAATCTGTTTGTCACTCACCAAGCCTTCTGATATATTGGTTTAATAGCTTAGACAGAATGAAACCACACACACACACACACACACTTTTGTGTCTGCACTTTTATTACACAGCGGAGATGGTTTGGGCGTTTTTCAGGTATAATTGACTATTCGTTCATAATAATAATGATAAGAATAAGAATAAGAATCGGGTACCACTAGAAGCTGTTGAACCAGATAAGGCTTTGATGGGCCTCAGGCTCGGGAGAAAAACGCGCCATAGGGGTACTGGGCAAAAATTTTACACATCAAACCTCTGCTGAAATATGGTGTTCTCATTCACTTCGCTTCCTCAGGCAATATGCGAAAAAAGCATAATCTGCTGCACAATAAAAAAGAAAACGCGAAATACGAAACTAATTGAAATGTCAATGTAAAAAATATTGAGGACAATAACTCTTCCCGTCATGGGAACATATAATGCATTATTGTGATATTCCATTTACTTTTTATAGTAATACTTATCCTGATGTGTGTGGCAGAGAGAGAGAGGGGGGGGGGCGGAATACGTATTATGGCATTTTTTTTTTTTTTACGCTGATAGAACCTTTAGTCATTTCAACGCGATTTCATCTTTTGCTATATGTGTTTGGCATATGTTGGGATGGAAAGGTATATGAATGAGGGTGGACTGAGTTCGAGAGAGGGCAGCCTCATGGTAGAGGACAAGGTAAAATGGAGGCATGAAGTGGCCTGTTCAAAGACAACTCAGCAGATACGCCTGGAAATTTTTAGCGGCGAAAGAAATACTTGATAAAAGAAATTCCCGGGAAGTTATCACCTCTTACCCATGTCATTCTAAGCTTTGAATGAGCCTTTGGAAGAACTTATGTTCTTCTGTTTACGGTCGGGTGAAGTGAATTTAGTTTTTGCCAGGACTAACAGTACAATGACAAGATTTTTAAATTTAATGATGACATTGCCCTGCCATTTTACTTAAGTATGTTGATACCCCTTGCAGTGAACTGATGGGATGCACTCTTATTAAAGTCTTCTTGCCGATGAACACAATAGTGATTTGTTGTTATTCCCAACATGTTTTTAGTCTGCTTAGGGAAGACTCTCTCTCTCTCTCTCTCTCTCTCTCTCTCTCTCTCTCTCTCTCTCTCTCTCTCGGGCGAAGATATTAAACGAATCCAATCCTTAAACTTCAATACCAGTTTAACATCTCTTTACTCCTTCGAAATTTTCCTAGTACTTGTATGTTTTCTACATATTATCTGGGTTTTGTATGTTTTCTACATATTACCTGGATTATTCTCTCTCTCTCTCTCTCTCTCTCTCTCTCTCTCTCTCTCTCTCTCTCTCTCTCTCTCTCTCTCTCTCTCTCTCTCTATGGCGAAGATATTAAACGATTTCAATCATTAAACTTCAATACCAATTTGACATCTCTTTGCTCTGACTCTTCCATTATTTCCTAGTATTTTATTTTATTTTATATTATCGGGGTTAGCTGCGGAAAAAATGTATATTACTTCGTTGCTTAAAAATAACGATGTCCATTCTCAGCTGTTGCTGTGTCTGGGGACCTACAGCTATGCCATACAGGTGCCCTCAACCACACCGGCACAAATTCATCGGCAGCCGCAAATAGAACCACAGAAAGCATTTAAATAATTTCCTTATCTTTTCTATAGTTAGTCCTAAATCGTTTTCTAAAATGTTTTTACTCAGAAACACGTCCACCGCCTCCTCCTTCTCCCTGGATAAAAACCTTGCTTTACGCACTCCCAGCAAACAGTTTAGTGGGAAAAGGTTGCTCATGGTTAAAGAAAATTATTTGACGATGCTACACACAAATGAAAACAAATGCCATCATATTACAGTAAAAGATACATTAACCTTTAACTACCGCTCTGGCTGTGAAATACAAAATTATTATTATTATTATTATCATTATTGTTCTAATTATTAATTATATTATTTAATCGTGGCTTCCTCCTGATTATTTTCTTCAATTTATGAGTTAGCGCTGGTGGGTTAGTACTGGCTGGCGATATTGTGGGAAAGGAGGAGGGAGGGTGAGGATGAAAAAAGAAGGGGGAGGATGAACGAGGGGGGAAGAGGGTGAAAGAGGAAGGGAGAGGATAAAAGAGGGAGGAACAGGATGAAAGAGGAAGGGAGAGGATGAAGGAGGGAGGAAGAGGGTGAAAGAGGGAGGAAGAGGGTGAAAATGGGAGGGAGAGGATGAAAGAGTTAGGAAGAGGATGAAAGAGGAAGGGAGAGGATGAAAGAGGGAGGGAGAGGATGAAAGAGGGAGGGAGAGGATGAAAGAGGGAGGGAGAGGGTGAAAATGGGAGGGAGAGGATAAAAGAGGGAGGGGGAGCATGAAAGAGGGAGAGAGACCATGAGAGAAGGAGGGAGAGCATGAAAAAGGGAGGGAAAGAATGAAATGGGGAGGGAGAGAATGAAGGAGGGAGCGAGAGAATGAAAGAGGGAGGGAGAGGATGAAAGAGGGAGGGAGAGGGTGAAAGAGGGAGGGAGAGGATGAAAGAGGGAGAGAGAGGATGAAAGAGGGAGGGAGAGAATGAAAGTGGGAGAGAGAGGATGAAAGAGGGGTGGAGAAGGTGAAAGAGGAAGGGAGAGGATGAAAGAGGGAGGGAGATGATGAAAGAGGGAGGGAGATGATGAAAGAGGGCAGGAAAAGATTAAAGGAGGGCGACAGAAAGAAGGTCTGCAGTGAACAAACACGTGTGGAAGAGCTGGTGGGTCGTTAGGAAGGGAAGCAGTGAGTGAGAGAGAGAGAGAGAGAGAGAGAGAGAGAGACGTGAAAGAAAGAGGGAGAATGGTGGAAGAAGACTGTGGACGGAAGAAGGAGGCACATTAGGGTAGGAGGAGACGGAGGGAAGAGGAAGGAAGGCAGGAAATGAGAGGGTAATGGAGGGACGGGGAGTAGGGAGATAGGGGGGAGGGGGAAGTGCGTTGGAAGCAAAGGAAGGAATGTTAGGAGAAAAATATAAGTAGGAGAATGGAGAAAGTGTTATCTGGAGAGAGAGAGAGAGAGAGAGAGAGAGAGAGAGAGAGAGAGAGAGAGAGAGAGAAGTAAAATATTGAGGAAGTACAAAGAATGAGACATGAAGGAGAAAAATGCAGACTGGGAGACTGGAAAGGAGACAGCAGGGAGAGAAGAGGACGGAATACAGTTAACACCTTTAGTACAGTTACATCTTTATCACTTTTTTTTTTTTAACCAATAACAGAAATCTAATTTAGGGGACATTTTTATCTGAAGTACTTACAGATATTTATGAGTAAGTCATTTCGATTATTTAAGACTTTTTGGCTTCTACTGTAGAATCTCGCTAAAACACAGCTATCGCAAAACAACATGAAATATATATCAGTGTATTCGCCATATATCTGTGTATCCTCTAGTAAACATTTTTTTTTTTCTAAAACGCCGTGGTAATGGAGAAGTTGTGAAGAGAAGTTAGAGAAGTTGGTGACATAAAGCATCCTACATTTACCGAGTGTGAGGGACAATGGAGCATCAGAGCGGTCCCTAAAATAAGCTAAATACACTGATACAAATGTAAACCACATCGGGAAAAGGGTGTACTGATGAAATACGTGGCTGATGTGGACCGTGGAACAAGAACAATATGTGGATGTGGATATGGCATGGATGTGAGTGATAGGGTGATGTTCTAGTCACACCGACACGAACATAAGAGCATAAGAAGAGAGGATAAGTGCAGTAGGCCGGTTGGCCCATGCTAGGCAGCTCCTAGAAGAGTAACTGAACTACTAGAATGAGATAAGGATAGCAAAGAAGAAGGCTCTCCTCCGCCCTCCAAACCCTCCAGCCGAAGCCGGCAGGAAAAAGTCAGAAAGAACACCACTCCGTATAGAAAAACTGGCGTGAACATTTTACAGGAAAGTGTGAAAGGAGAATAGAGACTATCACAGTGTAACCTGAAAAGGAAAAATTATGAATTAATATTGGTTATAAGATTTTCTTCTTCTTTTTTTTTTTTTATATCCACCCCTTATTTGTCATATGCTTATCTAGCCTATGCTTGAAACTCTCAATGGAAGAGGCAGCAACTACTTTACTAGGTAGCTTATTCCATTCGTCTACTACTCTATTACCAAACCAGTTTCTACCGATTTCCTTACTGAAACGGAATTTTTCTAGTTTGAAACCATTATTTCTAGTTCTATCCTGTATGCTCACTTTAAGTTCCTTGCTAATATCTCCCTTATTTATACCCTTCATCCACTTAAACACCTCAATTAAGTCTCCCCTTACTCTACGCCTCTCTAGCGAATGCAGACTTAGTCTTTTCAGTCTGTCTTCATATGACAGGTTCCGGACGTCATGTATCATTTTTGTCATTCTTCTCTGTACATTTTCTAACGAATTAATATCCATTCTATAGTAAGGACACCAAAATTGTACTGCGTAGTCTAAATGTGGCCTTACTAATGCTAGATAAAGTTTCAGTATTACTTTAGATGATCTATTGCTCACGCTTCTCGAAATAAATCCTAGGACCCTATTTGCTTTATTTCTCGCATTAATACACTGTTGCCTTGGTTTAAGGTCGTTACTAATCACAACTCCTAGATCTCTCTCGCATTCCGATTTCCTAATTTCTTTGTTATCTAAGCTGTATTTAGTATCTCCAATGGTCTTGCCTACGTTAAGTACTTTACATTTTTCAACGTTAAATTCCATTTGCCAAGTTTTAGAACATTTGGACAATGTATCGAGGTCTTTTTGTAAGTTATGGCAATCGTCAGTCGAGTTAATGATACGCCCTATTTTTGTATCGTCGGCAAATTTGCTGATGCTGCTATTGTCTCCTAAATCTAGATCATTTATATATATGATAAATAATAAGGGACCGAGTACTGAACCCTGTGGTACACCGCTAGTTACTAATCCCCAGTCCGACTTAGTTCCATTTATTAATACTCTCTGCTTTCGTCCTTTCAGCCAGGATTCTATCCATTTTAAGATATCGCCTTCTATACCGTGTGCTAGAACCTTTCTAACTAACCTTTCGTGTGGGACCCTATCAAAAGCTTTACTAAAGTCCAGATAAATAACATCGTAAGCTTTATCGCTATCTATTGCCTCATAGACCTCCGAGTAGAATGACAACAAGTTTGTGAGGCAGGATCGTCCTTGCCTGAATCCGTGCTGACTTTCGTTTATAAGATTAAATCTTTCTAAGTGTTCTCTAATCTTATTTGCCAAAATTGACTCCAACATTTTTCCTACTAGTGACGTTAGACTTATCGGACGATAATTCGACGCAGCTGATTTATCACCCTTTTTAAAGATGGGCACTACGTTTGCGGTCTTCCACGCCTCGGGAACTTCTCCTGAACTTAAAGAGTCATTAAATAATGTTAAAAGTGGCTGACATAATTCTTCTTTGGTTTCTTTTATAATTCATGCATATATATCGTCCGGACCTGGCGATTTTTGAGGTTTTAACTTATTTCTTTCTTTCAATACGTCCTCCTTACTAATGGTTATTTTACTAAGAATATTTTCCGCATTCTCATCGTAAATATTTGCTGCTTGAGGGACCAGGTGTAGATTTTCCTTGGTGAATACTGATATGAAATAATTATTTAGGATGGAGCACATTTCTTTATCTTCACTGGTAATGTCACTTGAGTCTGTTCTGAGTGGTCCTATCCTATCTTTATTTTTCGTACGGTACATTTGATAAAAACCCTTGGGGTTTTCTTTTGATTCACTAGCAACCTTAATTTCATAACTTCTCTTTGCTTTTCTTATCTCCCTCTTTACTTCTCTATTTAAAATTGTGTACCGGTTACGTAAGTGTTCCTCTCCACGTTTTATTTTTCTATATATTCCTTTCCTTTGGCCTATTAGAGATTTTTAATCTGTTATTTAACCATCTTGGTTCTGAATTATTCGTTCTAAACGGTTTTGAAGGGATATCTCTATCTTGGCCTCCGTGTATTATATTTATTAACTCGTTATACTTCTCACTGGTCGAACGTCTGCTTGGTACTGGAGCTGAGTTAATTCCCGTCACCTGGACTACATTCCTATCTACCACCTCCCCCCTCACAGACACCTGACGGACATCCCCACGTGTTTCCTGCACTCCTATGACCTGGGGTTCCTCACTGACCTGGCATTCCCTCAAATAGCTAATCTCCCTGTGGAATACCGTTCGAAAATAAGCTCTTAAGCCATCGAAATCTCCTAGACGAAAATTAGGAACGGTGGAGGTATTTTCAGTGGAACAGACATCCCAAATAAATTTGAACTTAATTTCTTCATGATCGCTATTACCAAGTCGTCCACCAACCTCTATATTACTAATGATATTTTCGTTATTAGCTAAAACCAAATCTAGTATATTATTACCTCTGGTGGGCTCCCTGATATACTGATAAAGAAAATTATCCTGTACTACCTCTAGAAATTCCTCTGACTCTGCATCCCCTGTCTGATTTCTCCAATCTATCCTTGGTAGATTAAGGTCCCCTACAATTATTACTAAGCTGGACTGTGATGCTTTCCTAATTTCCTCCCAAAGGTATTTACTATCAGCTCTACTTAATTTAGGAGATCTGTAAATTGCTCCTAACACTAATTTCTCCCTATTGTTACTAATTTCAACCCAGACACTTTCTGTGTCCCTATTTACTTTAATGTCTGCTTTATTGTAACAGTTTAATGAATACATAAATAGCTACCCCTCCCCCCTTTCTTCCCTGACGGTTTGACACAAAAATATTATAACCTTTTATCTGATATTCTGCTAAAAATTCTCGTGTGTCCGTATTCATCCAAGTTTCACTAATAACGGCAATGTCTATTTTCTCTGTACAAATTAAAGCCCTCAGTTCATCCATTTTATTACGTAAACTCCGGCTGTTTGTGTAGTACACTTTCAGATTATTACTAGTAGTTATGCCTTTACCTTGGCATTTACTGTTATTTATTTTGTTACTAACTGGGAAACTCTTTACTTTACTAATATAAAAATTTTTTGTACTATCGCTTACCGCCGTTCTATCATCGCTTGTTCTATCATCTATCATCGCCTGCTCAATTTGAGGTGCCTGAGTGGATGTATCTACACTAATGGTTGAACTTTTGTTCTTAATTTTGCAAGTATTGATGCATCTATCCGAACATGGTAATAATGATTTCTGAGTGCAGTTGCTGCAACTTCCTGTATGTCTACTTCTCAACCTCGAAAAAAAAAACTCTAACTCCCTATCTATCATTCCAGCTAAAACAGTAACTCCCTGCCTGCTGAGTCCCATCCCATCTATACAAGGCACTCCGTCCATAAAACCGGTCCCAGCTGTCTATGAAAGGTATTGCATTATCTTTGCAATACCTTTCAAGGCGGCAATTAAAACCTATTGCCCTGCTCAACCACTCCCTCCCAACTCGCCACCTGTGTAAAACAGCGAGCACTACAGGGGTTCCTCCCCTCTCCCTAACCTTCTCTAACATCACCTTATACTTCTGCCACAGTACCTCACTCTTACCCCTGCTATTATCATTGCCTCCTATACTGAGGCACACAGTGGGTTTGTCACCACTAACTTTCACGATATTTGAAATTTTCTCTATCACATTAGCCACACTGGCCCCTGAAAGACACACATGTTTAGCGAGTGGAGTATACATGGCTCTGTTAAGATATCTCACCTGGGAGTCTCCAACAATGGCAATATTTTTCTTACCTTTCTTGTTCTCATTATACTTACCTGTACGGGAAGTTCTCTCACCGTCCTTCTCCTCAACTTCCCTCTCTGCCTTCCCTTCACATTCGTCCCGTAGTGCGTCGAAGGCATTAGTGGTCTTAATTTCCGTTTGCTTCTTAAGAGTGAACTTCGTTGCACCCTTGTGAACAAGTGTCCAACCTTCAGCCTTTTTCTCTTTCTCCTCCAACATCTCCTCCAACAATTCCCTCATCTGTGACTTCTCCTGCCTGAGAATTTGTACCTCCCGCTTCAGTTCGAGAAGTTGCTCCTTTAATTCAAGGTAGTCCTTTTCAATACCTGCAGTGGGGACACAGCTCTCTGCCGAGGAAGCCATTACGCACTAGTTCACACAAGGTAGCACAGCACTATCACGGGTCACTAGCACGTCTGAGCAGACTGACCTCACGAGAGCGACTGACTGACCTCACGAGAGCGACTGACTGACCTCACGAGAGCGACTGCGACCTCACGAGAGCGACTGGGCTCACGAGAGCGACATAACTGTACACCTGATAATAGCTCGCTAAAATGCCCTGGTTTGTTCACAAGTTAGCTAGTTAGTGACACTAAGAATTTGTCGTGTGTGTGTGTGTGTGTGTATGTGTGTCCTGACCAGCCACTAAACTGTATAAGTCGGTGCAAACACAAACTATGGGGGAAAAGGGGGAAGATGAAAAAGCTAATGTGTACTGTGTAAAACAAGAAAAAAGCCCACTGGCTACACCGTGACCCTCATGCAAGACGCCCGTGCTTTCACACACACACACACACACACACACACACACACACACACACACACATACACACAAGAAAAATACATGGATAGTGGTATGGAAACAGATCAAAGGGGAAGAAAAAGGTGTACTGATGAAGAGAGAGAGAGAGAGAGAGAACACCGGTGGGAGATAGGAGACAAAGACGGGGCTCGCTCAGGTCACCACAGGGCAGGTGAGGGTAAGGGATAAACGGACGAAGGCGGGGCTGCGGGAAGTCAAGTGTGCAGAGTGACTTGCACCTATTTCCTTCGTGTAATAACTCTATTTCCATTCTCATGAGATGTGATTATAGAATATGACTAATAATCTGTTGTTGGATGAGGTCGAGGAAGCCTAATGTTCAAATAATGTGGGTGATGTATCGGGGTTGTCACTTTAGAGGGGTTAAGTTTCAGATTTCCTGCATTCCTCGCATTCCTTTGACACTGTATAGTACGGAAGACATGGATATGGATGAAAGAGTTCTTCAAGTCATATAAACACACATACATATGGATGGGATAACAGCTGGCTAAAATACTGTCATTATTATACTGTGGTGGCTTATATGAGGGTGATTTCAATAAAGCCGGGTCAAGGTTCAGGAAAATTATCCTGCCTTCCTCAGATTCATTTGACACTGTACAGTACTGAATGTAATAAGCATGGATATGGATTACAGAGTTATAGCCAAGTCATATAGACACACACATAACTGTACATGGATAATTGCTAGCTGTAAATCGCGAAATAAAAATATAACACAGAACATAACATGTATTGGAACAGTACGCCAAATAAATCATAAAAATGGCTTACAGACTTATGCTAAATATGTTAGCACAGAATGTGGCATGGTAACATGAATTACAAAACATAAAACTGAATAGTATGACAAACTTAGCAGTGACTTACAGACTTGTAGTATATAGTTTGGTAGGTGGTGGCGACCATCATCCACTCACTTGATGTAGTGCTGCCTACTTCTTCCTTAGCCTTTATCATTCTTTTTCTGTGCCTGCCCTCCTCTCTTCCTATTTCTCCCATCTTTCTTGTCACTTCTTATTGCTTTTCTTTCCTTTATAGGTGGCTTTACATTGAGTGACAAGCCTAATGATTTCCTGTAAGCCAAGAAACCATTTACAACGCTACGTGATAACCATATAACAAAACTACACGTGCACCCTACGTGTCAATAAGTGGATTGGTGGAGGGTTAGTGCCCCTCCCCGTAAAACAACTAAATCAAAGTCAAATGGTCACCCCTTACGGGATCATGGCGTCTGGCAATAGATAAGAACATAAGAAGAGGGGATACCTGCCGGTTGGCCCATGCTAGGCAGCTCCTAGAAGAGTACTGATCCTAGAATGAGATAAGGATAGCAAAGAAGAAGGCTCTCCCCCGCCCTCCAAACCCTCCAGCCGAAGACGGCAGGAAAAAGTCAGAAAGAACACCACGCAGTAAGAAAAACTGGAGTGGACATTTTACAGGAAAGTGTGAAAGGAGAATAGAGACTATCGTAGTTTAACCTGAAAAGGAAAAAGTATGAATTAGTATCAATCAATCAATCAATCATTTCCTGTGGCACCCTCGGGGATGCATAGGGCCTCGATGAACTCACACCACCACATCCTATCTTGTGCTAACTCCTCAAGATCTCCCCAACACTCATCTCCAGCTTCCTGTCTCATTGTCCTCACCCACGTCTCTTTTGGCCTTCCTCTACCTCTCCTACCAAGTGCCACCCACCCTGGTGTACCTCGTACTATTCCCTGTCTCCTATACACATGTCCTAGCCACTTCCATCGTGAGAATCTAACATATTCATCGATCGGCTGCACTCCCGTTATTTCTCTAATTCTACTATTTGGTATCCTTTCCCACCACTTAACTCCTAATATTCTTCTAAGTGCTTTATTTTCAAACACCAAAAATTTATTTTCCATAGTCACTGTGCTGTACCAAGACTCGTGTCCATAAATTAAGATACTCCTAACCATTACCTTATAAAGTTTGTTTTTTGTATGGACAGAAAAATTATTATTCCAAATATTTTTAAGCATTCCCATTGCCTGATTAGCCTTCTTTAACCTTTCCTCGAATTCAAAGTTCAAAGAACAATCCTTGGCTAAATAAGTACCTAAATATTTAAACCTATCAACTTGCCTTACAACCATACCTCCAATTACACATTCCTGCGCATTTTCCATATTCATATTGATTATTTCAGTTTTTCCACAATTAATAACCAAACCCACCTTTCGACCTTCACTCACCAAACAGTCCAACACTCTCTGCATCTCTTCTGGCCCATCACAAATCAAAACTATATCATCTGCATAATCTAAATCCAAAAGTTTCCTGTTCTCTCCCCAAAGTATACCTGCACCGGTTTCTGTTCCAACGCGTTTCATAATGTAATCAATGACCAATGTAAATAGTAAAGGCGATAGAACACCACCTTGAATTACTCCGGACTTGACTTCAAACGAATCACTCAGACAACCATCAACCATCACTTTACAAAATGTGTCCTCATGCATGTTCATAATGACCCTCACAAACTCCTCTGGTATTCCATAATGTCTCATGATCTTCCCCATAGTCCCTCTCGAAACACTATCAAAAGCCTTTTCAAAATCAACAAAACAAAGACTTAACGGTACTCTCATTTCATTAACTTGCTGCATCAGATGCCTAACTATAAAGATCTGATCATTGCAACCACGTCCCTTTCTAAAACCAGCCTGTTCATCCCTCAGAATACCCTCAACCACCGGCTCCAACCTATTTAACAACACTCTACTGAAAACTTTCAAAGCTATCGGTGACAAAGAGATTCCCCTCCAATTACCACATTCACTCAGGTCTCCCTTCTTCGGAACTTTAACAATTACACCATTCTTCCAAACTGATGGTAGTAACCCCGTCACCCATACCTTATTGAATAGCTTGGTCAAGATCATTATTAATCTATCCCCCTCCACTTTAAACATTTCCGGAAATAAACCATCCTCCCCTGGTGCCTTATTCTTTAACTGTTTTACTGCTTTCTCCACTTCTGCAAACCTCAACTCTCCTGTTTCTATATTTAAATCTTCCTGAGCAGACGGTATATCCTCTTCTGGTGGTATTGGTCTATTAAGAACTGTCTCAAAATGCTCTTTCCATCTATTTTTAATATCTCCATCTTTGGTCAATAAATTTCCTTCCCTGTCTCTAACTGGTATTTCTTTGCGCTTACCTGCATTACCACTCAGCTCTCTAATCGATTCATATGCTAATCTTTGACTCTGTCCATCATTTTTGTTTATTAAGATTTCAGTCTCTGCAACCTTTTCATCCACACATCTTCTTTTATTTCTCCTAGCTAATCTTCTTACTTCCGAATTCAAACTCCAGTATGCAGCTCTTGCTAATTCAATCTCTCGTTCATCAACGCATTGCATCTCGCTCCTTAATTTAGCCTCACCTCTCTTTTTTATCATATCCCACGTTTCCTCTGATATCCATTTCTTTCTCCTGAATCTATGTCTCCTTCCAATCGTACATTCAGCAGTCTCATCCAAAACTTTGTTCACATCCTTCCACATCTCATCTACACTACTCTCCCCCTCTTCCAACGTTTCCAACACCAAAAACCTATTTTTGCATTTTAATCTGAATTCCTCCTTTTCTTCTTCCCTTCTAAGCTTAACAATATCGTATCTACCAACACCAGATTTTTCCTTCTTCTGATTTTTAAGTTTAAACCTTATTTTTGCAATGCTGAGTTGATGGTCACTACCAATATCCGCTCCCCGTTTAACATGAACATCTAGCAGAGAACTTCTATGACTCCTACTGATAGCGATGTGATCAATCTGATTTTTATATTTTCCACACGGCGACACCCAAGTTGTCTTGTGTATATTGCAATGCTGAAAGAGTGTGTTCCCGATGACTAGTCATCTGCTAGACAGAAGCTTCCAAACCTCACTCCGTTTTCACTCATCCTACTACCAACTCCCATCTTACCCATACATGCCTCAAATCCCTCATTTGAACAGCCCATTACTGCATTAAAGTCTCCAACACAGATCAAAACATCATGTCTAGGTACCCTTCCTACTCCTTCTTGCAACTTTTCATAAAACGTGTCTTTCCTTTCATCGAGTGCATCATTAGTAGGTGCATAACACACAAACAGACTGATGTTGCCATGATTTGATTTAAACCGTGCGTATAACAATCGCTCATCTATAGGATCCCACTCACATAAAGCCTTATTTGCCTTACAACCCAGCAACAATCCTACTCCCTGATAATGCATTAGTATTGGTTATAATATTTTTTTTCTTTATCCACCCCTTATTTGTCATATGCTTATCGAGCTTATGCTTGCAACTCTCAATGGAAGAGGCAGCATTCGTCTACCACTTTATTACCAAACCAGTTTCTACCTATTTCCTTATTGAAACAGAATTTTTCTAGTTTGAAACCATTACATCTAGTTCCATCCAGTATGTTCACTTTAAGTACCTTGCTAATATCTCCCTTATTTATACCCTTCATCCACTTAAACACCTCAGTTAAGTCTCCCCTTACTCTACGCCTCTCTAGCGTGTGCAGACTTAGTCTTTTCAGTCTGTCTTCAAATGACGGGTTCCGAACGTCATGTATCATTTTTGTCATTCATCTCTGTACATTTTCTAACGAGTTAATATCCATTTTATAGTAAGGACACCAAAATTGTACTGCGTAGTCTAAATGTGGCCTTACTAATGCTAGATGAAGTTCCAGTATTACTTTTGATAACCTATTGCTCACGCTTCTCAAAATAAATCCTAGGACCCTTTTTGCTTTATTTCTCGCATTAATACGCTGTTGCCTTAGTTTAAGGTCGTTACTTAACCATAACTCCTAGATCCCTCTCGCATTCCTATTTGGAAATCTCTTTGTTATCTAAGCCGTATTTAGCATCTTGACTACGTTAAGTCTATCTATCTACAGTATATACCTGGGCTGCTTTCCCCAAGGAAAGGGAGGTAGCCGAGACAGGACGACACACACCCCATTTACTCAACCATTCAAACACATTCATTCGCATCTTAGCCCCAGAGGGGAGAACGGACAGATCCTCACCGCACCACACCGCACAAGGGTCAACTGCGCAATGCAATCAGTGACATCCGCAGCAGGGCCCGACAGCAGAACTGGTTTACCCCTGTCACACCATAACAGACCCAACCCCTTACCCGCACCTGACCTGACTAGCTGATCAGCCCAAATGCGGGAGAATATCCCCTCAGGGCTGCATCATCACTTATTCATTCACAATTTCTATCCATTTATTTCTGTCACGCACAGCCACTCTTCCTTGCTCAACAGACATCCCTCTCGCATCCAGCGCTCTCTTCACACTGTCCATCCATCCTATTCGTGGTCTTCCTCTCAGCCTTACACCTCTCACATCAGATCTAGTTATCTTTTTCACTAGTCGCTTATTATCCATTCTCTCCATATGCCCAAACCATCGCAACACCCTCTGCTCAACTCTACCAGCCATCTCCAGAACAACTCCAGTTCTCCTTCGCACTTCATCATTTCGCACCCGATCCATATGTGTCGCTCCACACATACTTCTCAGACACCTCATCTCCATTACATTCAAACTTTTCCTCTCTGCTACACCCATATTCCATGTTTCAGCCCCATATAACGCAGTCGGTACCACAACACCCTCATACAGCCTTCTCTTTACATCCATTCTAAGCGAACGACATTTAAACACTTTTTTCATTCCTCCCAGCACCTTTCCTACTTCATTTATTCTAAACTTCACTTCTGCATCTATTCTTCCATCCACAGCAACATGTGACCCTAGATATTTAAAACACTCTACCTCCTCAGGCAACTCACCATTCAAAACTATATTCATCCCCCTACCATCTATCAAGCTCGTACACTTCATCACTTTACTCTTATTCTCATTTTCTTTCAATTTCCTCCTTTCACACACCCTTCCAAACTCCTCTACCAACTGTCTCAATCTCTCCTCTGAGTCAGTCACCAGTGCAGTATCATCTGCAAACAGCAGCTGCTTCAGATTCCACTCTGCACCATCAACATTCACAAGACTCTAACCTCCACCTAAAACTCTTGCATTCACCTCCCTTACAACACCATCCATGTAAATATTAAACAACCAAGGTGACATCACACATCCCTGTCGCAGCCCCACTCTCATGGGAAACCAATCACTCACAGCATTTCCCTCTCTTACACACGCTCTACTATTTACATAAAAACTTTTCACCCCTTTTAGTAACCTACCATCAAGTCCATACAATCTTAAAACAGTCCACAAAGCCTCCCTATCAATTCTATCATACGCTTTCTCTAAATCCATAAATGCCCAAATCACATCCTTGCCTTTCGCTAAATACTTTTCACACACTTGTCTCACAGAAAAGACCTGATCAACGCATCCCCTCCCTCTCCTAAAGCCACACTGCTCATCACCAATCACTCCCTCTGTACCCTCTCTAACTCTCATAATTAACAATCTACCACACACCTTACCTACAACACTCAACAGACTTATACCCCTAAAGCTAGTACATTCATACTTATCACCCTTGCCTTTATACAATGGGACCACACAAGCACTTGCCCAGTCAATTGGCACCATACCTTTCTCAAAGCACACATTCAACAATCTTACTAACCAGTCAACAATAGTCACTCCACCACCCTTCAGGCATTCCACAGCACACCCATCCATACCTGCAGCTTTCCCTGTTTTCATCTCCTTTACTGTCTTCTCCACTTCCTCCTTCGTTATCAAAGAATCATTCAACTCTCCCAACACATTTATTCCTTGCACCCTTCCATCCGCCACTATCTCAGCCACCCTTTCCTCATCTACATTTAACAATCTTTCAAAATACTCTGCCCATCTCTTCCTTACTGCATCCATCTCAATTAACATCCTTCCATCCTCTGCTTTTACGCGTTATTCCTTCCGAGACTCTCCCTTTCGCACCCTTTTCACCTCCTTCCAAAACATTTTCTTATTCTGTTGAAGATTCTCAGTCAGCCGCGTACCCCACCTCTCATCTGCTGCCACTTTAGCATCACGCACAGCCCTTCTCCCTCTATTCCTCTTTTCCTTATACCTTTCATATGACATCTCATCCTTCCTCTGCAGCCACACTTCATATGCACATCTCTTCTCAGCCACAGCCATACTTACTTCCTCGCACCACCATTCACTTCCTTTTCTTACACCACCACCCACACGTCTCACACCACACACCTCTTCTGCATGCCCCACCACAGCACTCTTAAACAACTGCCATTCCTCCTCCACGCTGCCATTTTCCCGATCTTTCATTGCGTTCCACTCATCTTTCAGTTTCTCCTGATACTCTATCTTTTTCTCTCTTTTATCCAACTCACTAACTTTCAAAACCTCCCTGCCACACCTAACCCTCCTAGCTCTCACCCATCTCTTACCTACTCTTAACTTTCCCTCCACCAGGTAGTGGTCAGACATACCTCCACCCTCCCCTCTCAGAACTCTCACATCCAACAATCTTCCTATTACATTCCTAGACACAACCACATAGTCCATCAAAGCTCTATCAACAACCCTTCCACCCTCCTGGCTTACCCATGTATACTTATAAATATCTTTCTTCTCAAACAGTGTATTCCCAATCACCATCTGTCGCTCAACACACATCGCTATCATTCGATCCCCATTTTAATTTCTTCCAGGCACACCATGCATACCAACTACGCCTTCAACTGCTACATTTCCCACTCTAGCATTGAGATCTCCCATCATTACCACATTCACATTCGCTCCAAAACTCTTCAGACACTTATTAACATCATTTCAGAAACACTCCCTCTCTTGTTCATCCCTTTCACTACCAGGCCCATACGCACTCACAAACACCCACAACTCACGTTCAAATTTCGCTTTCACCCACATCAGTCTCGATGACACCTCCTTCCATTCAATCACACATTGCTATACTTCCGGACTCACTAACAAGGCCACACCTTCTTTTGCCCTTCCTTTATCAACACCTGACAATCTTCCATTCACACTTCCAAACATAGATTCCCCCTTCCCTTTCATCTTCGTTTCACTCAAAGCTAACACATCCAACTTTCTTCTCACAAACATTCTCCCAATCTCCTCCCTTTTAGCCTCAATCGTACTACATCCACGCACATTCATAGACCCAATCTTCAGGGTACGGGGATAACTCCATCCCCCATCCCTTTCTCTGGCCTCTCTTTTTAGGAACTAAAAAACAGAGGAGGGGGTCCCTAGTCCCCTCACCCCGCCCCTTTTAGTCGCCTTTTACGACACGCAGGGAATACGGTGGCAGTACGGTGGCAGTACTTTATATTTTTCAACGTTAAATTCCATGTCCCAAGTTTTAGACCATTTGGACAATGTATTGAGGTCCTTTAGTAAGTTATGGCAATCGTCAGTCGAGTTAATGATACGCCCTATTTTTGTAACGTCGGCAAATTTGCTGATGCTGCTAGTGACTCCTAAGTCTAGATCATTTATATATATAATAAATAATAAGGGACCGAGTACTGAACCCTGTGGTACACCGCTAGTTACTAATCGCCAATCCGACTCAGTTCCATTTATTAATACTCTCTGCTTTCGTCCTTTCAGCCAGGATTCTATCCATTTTAAGATATCGCCTTCTATACCGTGTGCTCGAACCTTTCTAACTAACCTTTCGTGTGGGACCCTTTCAAAAGCTTTACTAAAGTCTAGATAAATAACATCGTAAGCTTTTTCGCTATCTACTGCCTCACAGACCTCCGAGTAGAATGACAACAAGTTTGTGAGGCAGGATCGTCCTTGCCTGAATCCGTGCTGACTTTCGTATATAAGATTAAATCTTTCTAAGTGTTCTCTAATCTTTTTTGCCAAAATTGACTCTAACATTTTTCCTACTATTGACGTTAGACTTATCAGCCGATAATTTGACGCAGCTGATTTATCACCCTTTTTAACCCGCCCCGTCCCATCGACGTATGGCTACGTTGCAACATTTTGCATTTGCCAGTCCCGGCGACGTACTGGTATGTCGTGCAATTGCAAGGTCCCTAATTTGCACAATTTTCAATTTTCGTGCGTGATTTTTCGTACGTATACACGGGACACCTTCCTCTATTCCTCTGCAAGATGCCAAGCAGGGACAGTGCCTTACACCGCATAATCTTCCCCCTCCCCCCCTCACGCCATTGTCTCGGCAATTCACCTGTTACCAGTGACTTGGCCAGTAAAGATATTCAGGGCCAGAGTGATTCCCCAATCGATAACAATGTGGAGGACAAAGTTTACATAGCATTAGAAGAAGAAACAGTTAGAAATAATGATCAGGTAATGTGGCAAAAAAGGTCAGGTGTCGTGATTAGTTAGTGAGTGAAACAATGCTTATAATGCCTATATTACTGCTTGAAAACCAATATACTCTCATATTACATATAAATTCATACCAAGTAAATAAATAAATACCGTTTATGAGTTGTGTGAAATAGTTACCCTCCCATAGAACTCGTTTTCTTTGGTGCCAGCATGTTAGAAAACCCAGTCAGGTAAGGAGGAACTCCTACCTGGATCGAGTATTTTAAACCTCAGGTGAGCGATTTCTCTATGAATTTTCGATGTTTCTCACCAAAAGCAGAGGTTGTAGCCAAAAATTTTTTTTTCGAAAATACCTCGGGATTGGGGGATGTCGGAGGTGCGGAAAACCTCGGGACGTGACGGATTAAAGATGGGCACTACATTTGCGGCCTTCCATCCCTCTGGAATTTTTCCTGAAATTAAAGAGTCATTAAATAATGTTAAAAGTGGCTAACATAATTCCTCTTTGGTTTCTTTTATAATTCTTGCATATATATCGTCCGGACCTGGCGATTTTGAGGTTTCAGCTTATTAATTTCTTTCAATACGTCCTCCTTACTAATGGTTATTTTACTAAGAATATATTCCGTATTCTCATCGAAAGTATTTGCTGCTTGAGGGACCAGGTCAAGATTTTTCTTGGTGAATACTGATACGAAATAGTTATTTAGGATGGAGCACATTTCTTTATCTTCACTGGTAATGTCATCTGATTCTTCTATGAGTGGTCCTATCCTATCTTTATTTTTCGTACGGTACATTTGATAAAAACCCTTAGGGTTTTCTTTCGATTCATTAGCAATCATAGTTTCATAACTTCTCTTTGCTTTTCGTATTTCCCTCTTTACCTCTCTATTTAAAATCGCGTGCAGGTTACGTAAATGTTCCTCTCCACGTTTTATTTTTCTATATATTCCTTTCCTTTGGCCTATGAGAGATTTTAATCTGTTGTTTAACCAACTTGGTTCTGAATTATTCGTTCTAAACGGTATTGATGGGATATATCTATCTTGGCCTCCGTGTATTATATTTACTAACTCGTTATATTTCTCACTGGTCGAACGTCTGTTTGGTACTGAACCTGAGATAATCCTCGTCACCTGGACAACACTCCTATCTATGACATCACCTTCAACAGACACCTGGCACACATTCCCACATGTTTCCTGCCCCTCACCTATGACCTGAGGTTCCCCACTGACCTGGCACTCCCTAAAATAGCTGTTCTCCCTACGGAATACCGTTCTAAAATAAGTTCTTAGGCCATCGAAATCTCCTAGACGAAAATTAGGAACGGTGGAGGTACTTTCAGTGGAACAGACATCCCAAATAAATTTGAACTTAATTCCTAATTTCCTCCCAAAGGTATTTACTATCTCCTCTACTTAATTTTGTAGATCTGTAAATTGCTCCTAAGACTAATTTCTCCCTATTGTTACTAATTTCAACCCAGACACTTTCTGTGTCCCTATTTACTTTAATGTCTGCTTTATTGTAACAGTTTAATGAATCCTTTACATAAATAGCTACCCCGCCCCCCTTTCTTTGTCAGATGGTTTGACACAAAAATATTATAGCCTTTTATCTGATATTCTGCTAATAATTCTCGAGTGTCTGTATTCATCCAAGTTTCACTAATAACGGCAATGTCTATTTTCTCTGTACAAATTAAAGCCCTCAGTTCATCCATTTTATTGCGTAAACTCCGGCTGTTTTTGTAGTACACTTTCAGATGATTACGAGTAGTTATGCCTCTACCATGGGATTTACTGTTTTTTATTTCATTACTAACTGGAAACCTCTTTACTTTACTAATATAACAATTGTTTGTATTATCACCTATTACCCTTCTATCATCGCTTGTTCTGTCCTGTATCATCACCTGCTCAATCTGAGGTGCTTGAGTGGATGTGTCTACACTAATGTTTAACATTTTGTTCTTACTTTTGCAAGTATTGATGCATCTATCCAAACATGGTAATAATGATTTCTGAGTGCAGTTGCTGCAACTTCCTGTATGTCTACTTCTCAACCTCGAAAAAAAAAAAAAACTCCAACTCCCTATCTATCATTCCAGCTAAAACAGTAACTCCCTGCCTGCTAAGATGAGTCCCATCCCAACTATACAAGGCACTCCATCCATAAAACCGGTCCCAGCTGTCTATGAAAGGTATTGCATTATCTTTGCAATACCTTTCAAGGCGGCAATTAAAACCTATTGCCCTGCTCAACCACTTCCTCCCAAGTCGCCACCTGTGTAAAACAACGAGCACTACAGGGGTTCCTCCCCTCTCCCTAACCTTCTCTAACATCACCTTATACTTCTGCCACAGTACCTCACTCTTACGCCTACTAATATCATTGCCTCCTATACTGGGGCACACAGTGGGTTTGTCACCACTATCCTTCACGATATTTGAAACATTCTCTATCACATTAGCCACACTGGCCCCTGAAAGACACACATGTTTAGCGAGTAGAGTATACATGGCTCTGTTAAGATATCTCACCTGGGAGTCTCCAACAATGGCAATATTTTTCTTACCTTTCTTGTTCTCATTATACTTACCTGTATGGGAAGTTCTCTCACCGTCCTTCTCCTCTACTTCCCTCTCTGCCTTCCCTTCACATTCGTCCCGTTGTGCATCGAAGGCATTAGTGGTCTTAATTTCCGTTTGTTTCTTAAGAGTGAACTTCGTTGCACCCTTGTGAACAAGTGTCCAACCTTCAGCCTTTTTCTGTCTCTCCTCCAACATCTCCAACAATTCCCTCATTTGTGACTTCTCCTGCCTGAGAATTTGTACCTCCCGCTTCAGTTCGAGAAGTTCCTCCTTTAATTCAAGGTACTCCTTTTCTGTACCTGTAGTGGGGACACGACTCTCTGCCGAAGCCATCATGCACAAATTCACACAAGGTAGCACAGCACTATCACGGGTCACTAAGGGTCACTACAACACACTAGCACAACACTTTCATGGATCACTAGCACGGCACTATTACTGGTTACTACAACACACTAACACAGCCACTATCACAGATCACTAAAACACACAAGCACAACACTACCACAGGTCACTAGCACGTCTGAGCAGACTGACCTCACGTGAGCGACTGACCTCACGAGAAAGGCCTGTAAAGAAAGTACTATTGATAATAAATATTACAAAACATGAAATTGAATAGCATGACAAATATACAAATGACTTACAGACTTGTAGTACATAAATTAGCATAAAAAGGACCTGGAAAGAAAGAACAATTGATACACGAGTATATTATAATATTACACGAGTTTATTCTAATGTACTGTACAGTATATGCAAAGACAGTACAGTGTGTGTGTGTGTGTGTGTGTGTGTGTGCATACAAGTGTTGTATAGGTGGGTAAAAATCTGGATAAAGACAGGAGAAATGATGGATGGGAAGGAAAGAGGGGTGATGTTTTGAGTTTCCTCATATCCCACCACCCCTCGAACTCAAAACATCACCCCTTTTTCCTTCCCATCCATCCTTTCTCCTCTCTTCACCCAGATTCATACCCACCTATACAACACTTGTACACTAACACACACACACACACACATAGAGTAGGTGCATTTCACGCCTCTCATTCCATCTCAAAGTGGCAACCTTGCCCAACTTCTCGCTCTAGATGCATTAATGCGAGAAATAAAGCAAAAAGGGTCCTAGGATTTGTTTCGAGAAGCGTGAGCAATAGATCGTCAAAAGTAATACTGCAACTTTATCCAGCATTAGTCAGGCCACATTTAGAGTACGCAGTACAATTTTGGTGTCCTTACTATAGAATGGATATTAATTCGTTAGAAAATGTACAGAGATGAATGACAAAAATGATACATGAAGTTCGGAACCTACCACGTGAAGACAGACTGAAAAGACTAAGTCTGCACTCGCTAGAGAGGCGTAGAGTAAGGGGGGACTTAACTGAGGTGTTTAAGTGGATGAAGGGTATAAATAAGGGAGATATTAGCAAGGTACTTAAAGTGAACATACTGGATAGAACTAGAAGTAATGGTTTCAAACTAGAAAAATTCCGTTTCAATAAGGAAATAGGTAGAAACTGGTTTGGTAATAGAGTAGCAGACGAATGGAATAAGCTACCTAGTAAAGTAGTTGCAGCCTCTTCATTTGAGAGTTTCAAGCATAGGCTAGATAAGCATATGACAAATAAGCGGTGGGTATAGAAAAAAAAATCTTATAATCAATACTAATTCATTCTCCTTTTCAGGTTACACTATGATAGTCTCTATTCTCCTTTCACACTTTCCTGTAAAATGTTCACTCCAGTTTTTCTCTCTGCGTGGTGTTCTTTCTGACTTTTTCCTGCCGGCATCGGCTGGAGAGTTTGGGGGGCGGGGGAGAGCCTTCTTCTTTGCTATCCTTATCTCATTCTAGTAGTTCAGTTCTCGTCTAGGAGCTGCCTAGCAAGGGCCAACCAACCTACTGTAGTTATCCTCTCTTCTTATGTTCTTATGTTGTTTTTCGTCCCTTTCTTTGCTTCCGGCTTCTCTCGTGGTGGACCTGAGCTGCTCCTCATCATCTGGTGTATCACTTGAACTGGGGTATCAAGCAGGGTCTTCTCTCCATTGAACTTTGGCATAAACTTCCTGTATGTCCGTACAGTTCCACATCACCCAGTTTTGTTGTCAGGTAGGAACTGACAGAGAGCAGGGCTAGTATACCAACCGTCAGTGTAAAGAATATGACCCCTGCTCATGTAGTCTGCAATCATCTTTTTGACGATAGCACCAGACGTGCCCCTGGGGTCTTTCTTGCTGACCTTTGGTATATCTATGTGCCTGAGTACACGATGATGTCGAGCACAAATCCTGTCCCACAGACATACAGCACAAACAGTTTTATGTCAGAGCGATGTCTCTTGGATGGGATGTTTGTTAGCTAATTAGTGACACTGAGAATTTGTCGTGTGTGTGTGTCCTGAGCAGCCACTAAACTGTGTAAGTCGGTGCAAACACAAACAATGGGGGGAAAAGGGGGAATTCTGATGAAAAAGCTCATGTGTACTGTGAAAAACAAAAAAAAAGCCCACTGGCTACACCACGTCCCTCACGCAAAACGTCCGTGCTCTCACACACACACACACACACACACACACACACACACACACACACACACGCACACAATATTATATATATATATATATATATATATATATATACCTAGGCTGCTTCCCCCAAGGAAAGGGAGGTAGCCGAGACAGGACACACACTCCCCATTTACTCATCCATTCAAACACATTCATTCGCATCTTAGCCCCAAAGGGTAGAAGGGACAGATCCCCACTGCACCACACCACACAAGGGTCAACTGCGCAGTGCGATCAGTGACATCCGCAGCAGGGCCCGACAGCAGAGCTGGTTTACCCCTGCCACATCATAATTAACCCATCCCCTTACCCACACCTGACCTGACTAGCTGATCAGACCAAATGCGGGAGAATATCCCCCCAGGGCTGCGTCATCATTTATTCATTCACAATTTCTCTCCATTTATTTTTGTCATGCACAGCCACTCTTCCTTGCTCAAAAGACATCCATCTCACATCCAGCGCTCTCTTCACACTGTCCATCCATCCTATTCGTGGTCTCCCTCTCAGCCTTACACTTCTCACATCAGATCTAGTTATCTTTTTCACTAGTCGCTTATTATCCATTCTCTCCAAATGCCCAAACCATCGCAACACCCTCTACTCAACTCTATCAGCCATCTCCAGAACAACTCCAGTTCTCCTTTGCTCTTCATCATTTCACACTCGGTCCATACACGTAACTCCACACATACTCCTCAGACACCTCATCTCCATTACATTCAAACTTTTCCTCTCTGCTTCACCCATATTCCATGTTTCAGCCCCATATAACGCAATCGGTACCACAACACCCTCATTCAGCCTTGTCTTTACATCCATTTTAAGCGAACGACATCTGAACACCTTCTTCATTCCTCCCAGCACCTTTCCTACTTCATTCATTCTAAACTTCACTTCTGCATCTATTCTTTCATCCAGAGCAACATGTGACCCTAAATATTTAAAACACTACCTCCTCAAGCAACTCACCATTCAAAACTATATACATCCCCCAGCCATCTACCAACCTCGTACACGTCATCACTTTACTCTTATTCTCATTTATTTTCAATTTCCTCCTTTCAGACACCGTTCCAAACTCCTCTACCAGCTATCTCAATCTCTCCTCTGAATCAGCCACCAGTGCAGTATCATCTGCAAACAGCAGCTGCTTCAGATTCCACTCTCCATCATCAACATTCACCAGTCTCAGACATCCACCTAAAACTCTTGCATTCACCTCCCTTACAACACCATCCATAAAAATATTAAACAACCAAGGCAACATCACACATCCCTGTCGCAGCCCCACTCTCACAGGAAACCAATCACTCACAGCATTTCCCACTCTTACACACACTTCTATTTACATAAAAACTCTTCACCCCTTTTAGTAACCTACCATTAAGTCCATACAATCTTAAAACAGTCCACAAAGCCTCCCTATCAGTTCTATCATACACTTTTTCTAAATCCATGAATGCCCCAAACACATCCTTGCCTTTCGCTAAATACTTTTCACACATTTGTCTCACAGCAAACACCTGATTCACGCATCCTTTCCCTCTCCTAAAGCCACACTGCTCATCACCAGTCACTCCCTCTGTACCCTCTCTAACACTCATAATTAACACTCTACCATACACCTTGCCTACAACACTCAAGAGATTTATACCCCTAAAGCTAGTAAATTCATACTTAGCACTCTAGCCTTTATACAAAGGGACCACACAAGCACTTGCCCAGTCAACTGGCACCATACCTTTCACAAAGCACACATTCAACAATCTTACTAAACAGTCAACAATAGTCACCCCACCACCCTTCAGGCATTCCACAGCACATCCATCCATACCTGCAGCTTTCCCTGTTTTCATCTCCTTTACTGCCTTCTCCACTTTCTCCTTCATGATCAAAGAATCATTCAACTCTCTATCTATCTATCTATCTATTGCCAGACGCCTCAATCCCGTTCGGGGTGGCCACAAACAAATCGCCTCCACATCGCCCAGTCCCCAGCCATTTCACTGCCCCGCTCCTAACTCACACCCCCCTCTCTCATATACCTCTCCTCCCCATCCCTCCATCTCATCCTCGGCCTCCCCCTCCCTCTCCCCCCCTCCACCTCACTCACATACACTCTCTTCGTCAGTCTTTCACCATCCATCCTTTCCACATGGCCAAACCACCTCAGTGTATTCCTCCTAACGCTTCCTATCACATCGACATCCACACCACAATGCTCCTTTATATCCTCATTTGTCAGCCTGTCTCTCCATGTGACTCCACAGGCTCCTCTTAAATAACTCATTTCCACTGCTCTCACTCTTGACTTGTGTCCTTCCAACAATGTCCAAGCTTCACTTCCATACTTTAGAGTTGGTATCAGAATACTGTCATGTAGTAACTTTTTCACTTCCATGCTCACTTCCCTGCTTCTTATCACTGCTTTCAAGGAACCAGCAACCTTTCTTCCCTGCTGTATCCTTTCAAGCACTTCACCCTCCAAACCTCCATCCTTACTCATCACACTACCCAAGTACTTAAACGTACTCACATTTTCCAATTCCTCACCATCCAACCTCGCTGTACATTCACTGACTTCACCTCTCTCAAAGACCATCACTTTACTCTTCCCTGCATTCACCTGTAGATTCCGTTTCCTACACACTCTCCCAAACTCATCCACCAAGCCTTGCGGCTCTCCCTCGTCTTCACTCAACAACACAGTATCATCTGCAAACAATAGTACAGGGAGTTTCCAAACACTACCCTCTCTCACCAGGGCCACTCCACCATCCACTGCCCTACCTTGTAACTCTTTTATTACCCCATCCATGTACAGATTGAACACCCATGGAGACATGACACATACCTGTTTCAACCCAACCTTCAAAGAGAAAAATTCACTCAGTTCACCATCCACATGCACTGCAGCCTTAGCACCATCATACATACTCTTCACAGGATTCATCATCTTCCCATCTACTCCATATATTCTTAATAATTTCCACAATCCTTCAACTCTCCCAACACATTCATTGCACCCTTCCATCCGCCAGAATCTCAGCCACCCTTTCCTCCTCTACATTTAACATTCTTTCAAAATACTCTGCCCATCTCTTCTTTATTGCATCCATTTCAATTAACATCCTTCCATCCTCTGCTTTTACTTGCTCTTCATTCCCAGACTCTCCCTTTCACACCCTTTTCACCTCCTTCCAAAACATTCTTTTATTCTGTTGAAAATTCTCAGTCAGCCGCGTACCCCATCTCTCATCTGCTGCCACTTTAGCATCATGCACAGCCCTTCTCACCCTATTCCTCTTTTCCTCATACCTCACATATGACACCTCATCCCTCCTCTGCAGCCACACTTCATATGCATGTCTCTTATCAGCCACAGCCATACTTACTTCCTTGCACCACCATTCACTTCCTCTTCTTACACCACCACCCACACGTCTCACACCACACATCTTTTCTTTATGCCCTACCACAGCACTCTTAAACAACTGCCATTCCTCCTCCACACTGCCATTTTCCTGATTTTTCACTATGTTCCACTCATCTTTCAATTTCTCCTGATACTCTATCATTTTCTCTCTTTTATCCAACTCACTCACTTTCAAAACCTCCCTGCCACACCTAACCCTCCTATCTCACCCATCTCTTACCGACTCTTAACTCCACCAGGTAGTGGTCAGTGTCACGAGTCGGCTCGTGACATTGACTTTGGTGGGAGGCCGCGAACTCTAGTGGAATCCCAGTATTCATCGCTCAATTTAACCGCTACGAATTCACCCAGTCGGGAGTGTTTTCAGAACAATTTTCACTGTGTCATAAATGATCATCTTTGTGCGAGACATTAGCACTTCCACTGAGCGATGTATTATGGGCGTGTTTTGCTCTTCTAGCCGTTAGCAATGTGGCTGGACACACTCCTCTTTCCTACGATTTGAAGTCAGTCAAGATTTGTACACCGCGGAAGCAGGTTGGGCCCAGTGAGTAGCAGTGCCGCCATTGTCCAGTTCCTGAATTTCCACCTAGTGTGCTTGGTGAGAGACTTAGCGTGTGCAGTGTACTTCCAGTAACGACGCCCAGTCATCTGCTTTGTCCACTTTTCTGACCAGTATTTTCTTTTCGTATTTTCTTAGGTTTAAGAGTTAGCTTTTGAGTGAGCGAGTGAGTGCGATTTCCTTATTTTGAATTCATTTTGAAATGTAACGTAAATTTATTTCTTTGTAATCAATAAATTTAACAGTTCTTTTTCTCGAGCTTAATGTAATGTAAGCTCGTGTTTTATTTTCCATATTAAGCTTATTTCACTTATAGCTCCTAGTTTGCATAAACGCTTTGCTATTCATAACTGGTACATAGGCCAGTCCTTTGTATTAAGCTTAAAATCCGTTGTGCAACCAGGAGTTAATGCATCAGCAAGAACATGTTATCATTAATAGCATTAGTTATTGATTGTCAGGGGTGAAGTCACTTTCTCCAGAGGCTAACAGTACTAACAAACAGCAATTGTGAGGAATTAGTCTCTGCTGTGTACTGTTGAGAAAGTTCATAAATTCTCGTCCTTAGAGAATCGGCGAAGTACGCTGGCATAAAGTAATCATTACTTGATTTTCACAAGACAATTCATTGTCCTGTTCTCAGTATTATTGATATATTTTCCTTTAATAATATACACACTTAAAAACCCCGTGACAATTGGTGACCTCATTCCAGGATATTAACTCTTAGCTCTAAAGCTATTCACGAGATAATACTCACTCACTCATACTTAGGTATTTATCATTAAAGTCTATGGGCACTATCTTACTGGTGATTATTAATTCATTTTTATTAATTTACATAATAGTTTTCACAGTCAGTTGTTTGTTTAATTTTCTTTCTTTTCCAGTTTAATTAGATAAAACTGGTCACCACTAACCTGTGCCTATATTCTTTATTCTCGATTATTTACATCTTTCTCTGAAAAAATTACAGTCAGTACTGAGCTGCTAGTTTACTGAGATTGAGTTAGCATCATGTCCACCAGCGTCTATGTACAGGAAGCCAAAGATATGGGTCTTACAGACCCAACTGAAATTAAGGACTTTGTCCTCTCTCGGTTTCATTACGAACAGCAACGCGAGAGTGATGCTCGTGAGGAGCGTCGAATTCAGCGTGAGGAGCGCAAAAAGGAACGCGAACACGAGCGAGAACAGCGTGAACACGAACAAACACAACGCGAACTCGAGTTAGAACATGAGCAAGAACAGCGTGAGGAATGAGAGAGAGAACGTCAATATGAGTTACAACAACACAAGAGAGAACGAGAACACGAACGTGTCGAGTGAGAAGCCCGCGAAAAACGTGAATTTGAAATGTTGAAGCTCAAGCGAGATTCCTTGGCTTCAGACACATCTGGTGCAGCTGGCCCAAGCTCCACGAGTGCTATCCCTGCACATATTATGGCGACCCCACACATCAAGCTTCCTCCATACAAGGAAGGCGAGCAAATCGAGTCATACATAGCTCGTCTTGAAGATATGGCTCAACTTTACCAGCTGGATGATGCAGCTAAGCGGCTTCAGTTTCTTAGTCTGTTTGAGGGCCCTGCCCTCGATATTCTCCACAGAATTCGTGGAGACAATCTCACGTATAAGATGATGAAGGCCGCATTCATCAAAGCGTATGGCCTCACAGTTGACAACGCCAAGAGTCAGTTCATGAAGGCGCATTTACAGGATAAAGAGACTGCCGTTCAGTTTCTTGACTGGCTTACTGCTTACTTAGATGAGTGGATGGAGAAAGATGAAGCTCCTTCCATGCATGAGGGGATAATTGACCTTATGCTGCGCACGCAGCTGGAAAAGTCGTGGCCTACTGAACTTATGGCTCAGCTTAAGATCTGCCAGGTAAGAGATGCCAGCCAAATGGTGAAGAAGGCTGACTCATTCTTCACTGCATACGGGTATCAAACTCGCAAGCAGCATACCTGGAATAGGAAACCTGATAAATCTGGGAAACCGTCTCAGACTGAACCCCAGCAACAAGGCCATTCTCAGAATAATGGCCAAGGTCCAAAACCGCAGAAGAAGGACCAGGGGCAAAACACTCAGAAACCTGAGTGGAAGCAGTACGATAAGCAAACCCTAACCAGCAGCAGTACCGGTATTCCAAGCAGCAGCAGGGCAAGGACAAACCACGTAACCCTCAGTCAGGACAATCGACTTTAGTGTATCGGAGGCAGGATGCAAATGCAGCCCTTATGCCACAACAAGCGTACAGTGGTGCCAACCCCACCAGCACAGGTACTTCGCAGTTCACTAGTTCCCCAGCAACAGTAAACCCTCCTCCACAAGTGGTCAGTGCTCCAGCTCCTCAGATGGTGAGCACGACCCCTCAGGTACCAAGTTCTCAGGGCGCCACATTTGCTGCATTGTTTGTTCCGCAGTCTCACCAATGACTGGCTGCTACCACCTCAGACCCTTCCACCAGTAACACTGGCTTTCTTGTTCAGCCAGGGTTTGTGGGAGGTGTTTCTGTAAATGTCCTGAGAGATAATGGTTCCTCAGGTTGCTCTGTCAAGCAAAGTTTAGTTCGGCCCGACGAGTACACGGGTAAGCAGATCCAAGTTAGACTTATTGATGGGCCAGTGAGATTGTTCCCTGAGGCACGTATCCAGGTGGCATCTCCTTTCTACACTGGCTTGACAGCTGCTGTTGTCATGCCAGAACCCTTGTTTAACCTCATTATCGGCAACATACCGGGCGTCAAAAACAGTTGCGCCGTAGATGTTGCTACTCAGACTTCGGCTGTTGCAGTAACACGAGCCATGGCCAAGGCTCCAAATCACGTCACCCCGTTGACCGTCGCAACGCCGCAATATTTGAATCGTAGTCAAGATGTTGTCCAAGAACAACAGTCTGACCCGACACTTGCCTCAGTGCGTAAGAAGCTGGAGGGTAAAGTAATTAAGTAGTCACGGGGAGGTCAAGCCAGGTTCCTTCACAAGCAAGGACGGGTATACAGTGAGTCACAAACACCCCAGGGCGAGGTTCGACTGCAGTTCGTCATTCCCGCAAAGTATCGCCGGGCAGTGTTTGAATTGGGTCATTTTTCAGTCATGTGAGGTCACATGGGCCAAAAGAAAACCTCTGACCGCATCCATGCTGACTTTTTCTGGCCAGGAATAGGACAGGAAATAAAAAGGCTTGTGCGTTCCTGCGACGTGTGTCAGCGTACCACTGACTGGGGACGTGTCCGTCCTGCGCCATTGAAACCAATGCCTGTAATCTCTGAACCGTTCGAGAGAGTAGCAGTTGATATTGTTCGGCCAATCTCTCCTAGGGCAAGTGATGGATCAAGGTATATCCTCACTATTGTTGATTTCAGCACACGGTGGCCTGAAGCCATGGCCCTTAAGCATATAGAGGCCGTCACTGATGCTGAGGCGTTGATCGAAGTGTTCTGTCACGTAGGTATCCCCAAAGAGGTCTTGAGTGACCGGGGTTCGCAGTTCACCTCTGCAATGATGAACGAAGCATTCAGGTTGTTGTCTATTCGAGGCCTGAGAACTACGTCTTATCATCCCATTTGTAACGGGCTATGTGAGAGGTTCAGTGGGACTCTCAAGATGTTAAAGCGCATGGCAGCCGAACAGCCAAAGGAATGGCCGCAGTTCATTGCTCCTCTTCTGTTTGCTTATCAAGAAGCCCCACAGCACTCCTTGAAGTTCTCACCCTTTGAACTGGTGTATGGAAGGTCGGTCAGTGGACCACTTCAAGTCCTTCGCGAGTTATGGGACGATGAAGAACCCGACCCTGAAGTCAAGACCACCTACATCTACGTCCTTGATCTAGCTGACCGCCTCCAGTCGACGTGCGAGTTAGCTAAGGAAGAATTGATCAAGGCACACAAAGTTCAGAAAGCCTATTATGATAAGAAGGCACAACTTCGGAAGTTTAGTCCAGGTGATAAGTGCTTGGTGTTACTCCCCACTGCCCAGAACAAGTTGTTGGCACAGTGGAAGGGTCCATTTGATATAGTAGAGCGTATTTCAGACCTCAACTACATAATTCAAAAGCGGAATCTTCGCAAAAGGTTACACATTAACATGTTGAAGGCTTATCATGAGTCAGACCCCGAGGAGATTGGCCTACGAGTAGCTGATGATAGTGACCAGCCACTGGAAGAAACCGGGGCAACCGCGGTGATCCCAGCTGATGACCATGATAACGAGCCCTTAACCGCTCAGTCCCATCAGGAAGAGACTGTAGGAGATGTTTTACTTAACGCTGACTTAGCATTAGGTGATCAGAATGCCATAAGATCTGTCGGTAGGCTGATGTCTTCTCTGTCCAACCTAGACTTGCAAAGGTTGATTGTCACAAGACTGAGTTGACCAGCGATACTGCCATCAAGGTTAAGCCATATCCAATTCCCATGCGACTACTGGGCGCAGTAGACAATGAAATTGCTGACATGGAGATTGCAGGTATTACTGAAAGTCCTCATCTCCTTAGTGCAGTCCAATGGTAGTAGTTCGCAAGAAAGATGGTGGAGTCAGGATTTGTGGCGACTATAGGAGGCTCAATGCAATCACCAAAGTGGATGCTGAGCCGATGGGTGACCACATTGCCATCTTCTCCAAGCTGGCAGGGTCACAATATTTCACGAAGCTCGATTTGGTGAAGGGATTCTTCCAGATTCCCCTTCACCCCGAAAGCCGTCAGTTCACTGCCTTTGCTACTCCTAGGGGGTTGTATCAGTATAAAGTCCTCCCATTTGGACTTACCAATTCCCCAGCAGTATTCAATCGTGACATGAGATAAGTGTTCCATGGTATTGTAGGAGTAGAGATATTCGTTGATGATGTCCTCGTTCATTCCGCCACGTTGGAGGAGCACCTCAGACTCTTGGAAATTGTCTTCAGTAGACTCCAGATTTTCAACATGACTGTGAAGCCTAGCAAATGTAAGATTGCCCACAGTGAGGTGGAGTTCCTCGGACATATTGTTGGCAACAATCACTGCAGGTGTCAGGGTGACAAGATCAGGAAGATTAGAGAAGCCCCGAGACCCGTGACCAAGAAACAGGTTAGGGCATTCCTTAACCTAGTGGGGTATTATAGGAATTTTATCCCCAACTTTGCTCTCATTGCCCAACCGTTGTACGAGGTGCTACGGAAATATGCTCCAAACACCATTGAATGGGGAGAAGTGCAAGAGAGATCTTTTACTGCCCTTAAGAATATGTTGTGCAAGGAGCCTATCTTGCAGTTGCCTGATTCCAACAAACCTTTCATACTGCACACTGATGCTTCACAAGATGGAGTAGGTGCCGTATTGATGCAGGAATCGGAAGGTGGATTCTTCCCAGTGGCATACCACAGCCTTAAGCTAAAACCCGCCGAGAGGAATTACAGTACTGTTGAGAAGGAACTCTTGGCCGTGGTTGATGGTGTTAAGAAATATTATTATTATTTATATGGGGTACCATTCACTCTGGAAACTGATCATATGCCACTCACTAGTCTCAGCACGACCAAGACAGTTAATGCAAGATTGACACGCTGGACATTGTATTTACGGCAGTTTAACCTTGTTGTGAGATACATCAAGGGAAGTGATAACGTAGGTGCAAACCTGATGTCTCGCCTGCTAACTGCTGACTAACACGGGCAACTAAAAAGTGTACCAGTAATTGCTGACGTCTCACCCATTTGCCCCACAGGACACAGTATGTCCAGGGCCTGTACATACATGTATACCATAAGTTAAGGGGGAAGTTTGAGAACTCTGCAGAGACAGTCCGAGGCTGTGTATGAATTACCTTGTGGAACGTCTCGAGCTGTGGGCCTCTGAGGATTCCCGGAGAATGCACAATATCCACACGAGTGTTCACACCCACGGTGGGTGTTAAAAAGTGACCTGCCCAAGATTGCGTAGCAATTCTCAGTTTCCTGTCATTAATTGTAAGCGTAGAGTTAGTTAACCAGTAAACTGGGTTCCATTAGCGAATCACAGCGTTTGATGTCCTGCACAGACGCCCAGTCTTTTCGCTCATGACCATTTTCCCTGGTTAATTTAGCGAATTGCAGCGTTTGATGTCCTGCACAAACTCCCAGTCTTTTCGCTAATTAGGTATAGGGTTATCCAGTAAACTGGGTTCCTTAGTGAATCGCAGTGTTTGATGCCCTGCACAGATGCCCAGTCTTTTCGCCCATGACCACGTTCCCTGGTTAATTTAGCGAATTGCAGCGTTTGATGTCCTGCACAAACGCCCAGTCTTTTCGCTAATTAGGTTTAGGGTTTAACCAGTCAACTGGGTCAGCATTTGATGTCCTGCAGAAACTCCTTGACTACGTTTCCTGGTTAATAATGTAAATAGTGTACTTTTTGTAACATAAGTACTGATTGCTAGACAGAGAGAGGGAAATGACACTTTTGATGCTCCACCTTGATTGTTTTCGCAGGTGCAGCTGGTGGGTGCAGCATTGCCGTGCAGAACAGCTGATCGTCCCTGACGCAAGTTGCCACCTCTTCTCTTCTGCCTCGTCGTCATCATTTACTATTGCTCTGCATTATGTAATTTTACACATAGGTACAGTTACATGACAACTGTCACACCTACACCGTGTATTACATACATCATGCTACATAACAATTAGTTATTAATGTAAATGTAGCGAACTTTTCGCTCAGTTTGACCTGAGTACAGGATTTTTCACCGTCGTCATGGAGGTTTTCCCTCAAGCTTGCTTCTATTAACGTAAATACGAGGTTTTTTCGCTCACTGGCGACTGTGACTTTCTCCTGTAGCAGGATGGCATAAACACACCACAGTGTGAATCTTGTGTGACTGAGTTAGGATTTATATGTATGTACATTGAAAAAAAATTTTCTGAAGAAAAAAACATTTTTGATTTCATGGGGCGTAATGTCATGAGTCGGCTCGTGGCATTGGCTTTGGTGGGAGGCTGTGAACTCTAGTGGAATCCCAGTATTCATCGCTCAGTTTAACCGCTACGTATTCACCCAGTCGGGAGTGTTTTCAGAACAATTTTCACTGTGTCATATGATCGTCTTTGTGTGAGGCATCAGCACTTCCACTGAAGGATTTATTATGGGCGTGTTTCGCTCATTCTAGCCATTAGCAATGCGGCTGGACACTCGCCTCTTTCCCACGATTTGAAGTCAGTCAAGATTTGTACACCGCGGAAGCAGGTTGGACCCAGTGAGTAGCAGTGCCGCCATTGTCCAGTTCCTGAATTTCCACCTAGTGTGATTGGCGAGAGACTTTCCGTGTGCAGTCCTTCCAGTAACGACGCCCAGTCATCCACTTTGTCCACTTTTCTGACCAGTATTTTCTTTTCGTATTTTCTTAGGTTTAAGAGTTAGCTTTTGAGTGAGCGAGTGAGTGCGATTTCCTTATTTTGAATTCATTTTGAAATGTAACGTAAATTTATTTCTTTGTAATCAATAAATTTAACAGTTCTTTTTCTCGAGCTTAATGTAATGTAAGCTCGTGTTTTATTTTCCATATTAAGCTTATTTCACTTATAGCTCCTAGTTTGCATAAACACTTTGCTATCCATAACTGGTACTTAGGCCAGTCCTTTTGTATTAAGCTTAAAATCCGCTGTGCAACCAGGAGTTAATGCATCAGCAAGAACATGTTATCATTAATAGCATTAGTTATTGATTGTCAGGGGTGAAGTCACTTTCTCCAGAGGCTAACAGTACTAACAAACAGCAATTGTGAGGAATTAGTCTCTGCTGTGTACTGTTGAGAAAGTTCATAAATTCTCGTCCTTAGAGAATCGGCGAAGTAAGCTGGCATAGAGTAATCATTGCTTGATTTTCACAAGACAATTCATTGTCCTGTTCTCAGTATTGTTGAAATATTATCCCTTAATAATGTATATACTTAAAAACCCCGTGACAGTCAGACATACCTCCACCTTCCCCTCTCAGAACTCTCACATCCAACAATCTTCCTATTACATTCCTGTGCACAACCACATAGTCCATCAAAACTCTATCAACAACCCTTCCACCCTCCTCTCTCACCCATGTATACTTATAAATATCTTTCTTTTCAAACAGCGTACTTCCAATCACCATCTCTCACTCAACGCACATCCCTATCATTTGCTCCCCATTTTCATTTCTTCCAGGCACACCATGCATACCAACTACACCTTCAAATGCTACATTTCCCACTCTAGCATTGAGATCTCCCATCATTACCACATTCACATTCGCTCCAAAACTCTGCAGACACTCATCAACATCATGCTAGAAAGACTCCCTCTCTTCCTTATCCATTTCACTACCATGCCCATATGCACTCACAAACACCCACAACTTATGCTCACATCAGTCTCGATGACACCTCCTTCCATTCAATCACACACTGCTGTACTTCTGAACTCACTAACAAGGCCACACCTTCTCTTGTCCTTCCTCTAACGACACCTGGCAATCTTCCATTCACACTTCCAAACATAGACTCACCCATCCCTTTCATCTTCACGTCACTCAAAGCTAACACATCCAATTTTCTTCTCACAAACAGTCTCCCAATCTCCTCCCTTTTAGCCTCAATCGTACTACATTCACGCACATTCATTGACCCAGTCTTCAGGGTACGGAGATAACTCAATCCCCCATCCCTTTATCTGGCCTGTCTCTTTTTAGGATCTAAAAAAAAAACAAGAGGAGGGGGGCCCTAGTCCCGTCACCCACCCCTTTTGGTCGCCTTTTACGACATGCAGAGAATACGGTGGCAATATTCTTTTTAACACAACCTGCCTGTAGAGTAGTAGTACCACTCCATAGTGCAGTCAGATTGTGTCCCCCCTGCCACGGGGTTTTATATATATATATATATATATATATATATATATAAAACCCACTGGGGGTAGGTCTTTTTTTCAAGAATACTCCCCCAGTATCCCTGCTTGTCGTACAATGCGACCAAAAGGGTTGGCGGAGGGTTAGTGCCCCTCCCCGGAAAACAACTAACTAAAAAGACAAACAAGAAGCCTCGGACAAGGACTGACCAAAAGATGACGACCAAGGACCGGACAAAGGACATGGTAATCGCAACATGGAATGTAAGAGGTGCAAATGATGAGGTGAAAGAGAGAGAGATTGTCCAGGTGCTTGAAAGTGCGAAAGTTGATGTATGTGGAGTAACTGAAACTAAATGAAGAGGTGAAAGTGTGACAGAACGGGAGAATGGATGGGGTATATGTGCAGGGGTAGGTGCGAATGAGAGGGCAAAAGGAGTGTGTATAGTTGTGAGTGAAAGATGGAAGAAGAGCATAAGAGAGTATGGATCAACTGGGTCAAGGATTGTGTGGGTAAGATTGAAAGTTGGAATACAAATGTGGGCGATTGTGTGTGTATGTGCCAAAGCAAGATCGTGCAAGCAGAGTGAGAGAAGAGTTCTGGACAAATGTGGAAGTGTGCATGGAAAAGTTCGGAAGAAATGAGAGAGTGTTTTTGATCGGTGATATGAATGGTAAAGTAGGGAATGTGAAGGGGGATGGAATAGTTGGTGAGTGGGGTGTGCCTGCAGAGATAGATGAGAATGGCAGTGCGTTAGTGGACATTTGTGCTGGGAGGGGGTTGGTAATAGCAAATACCCTCTTGAGGCACAAAATGATCCACAGGTATACATGGCGAGTGATGAGAAGGGTGGGTGGTGAACTGAATGAAAGGAAGGCAATGATTGATTATGTGTTTGTGGATGAAAGGATGCGAAGATGTGTAATGGATGCAAGAGCTTGTAGAGGATGGGGGAGTGGACTTTCTGACCACTACTTGGTGGTGGCCAGGATGAAGATCCAAATAAAATGGAGAAATAGAAGAAGGGAAGGACGGGAAGAAGGAGTATTTGCAAGGAGAGTGGAAAGGTTACACGAGGATGAGAAAAAGATAGACTATAAGAAAGAAGTGGAGGAACGATTGGGCAAATATGAATTGGAGCAGATGGGGGACGTGGAAAGTGTGTGCAGGATATTCACAGAGGAAATATGTGCAGCATGTGATGCAGTGTGTGGGATGAAGAGAAGATGGAGGGGGGTTGAATTAACTGCGTGGTGGAATGAAAAGGTGAGACAGGCTGTGGCAAAAGAGAAGAAAGCATACAATGAATGGATGAGAAATAGGGGCGTGGAAGAAGTTGAGAGGCGGAAGAGAGAGTTATATGTAGAAAGAAAGAGAGAGGTGAAAAGATTAGTAAGAGAGGGTAAGAAGAGAGTGGATGAGGAATATAGAATAAATTTGAGTGTAAAATGGAGGGATTGTAAGAAAATGTTCTGGAAAGAGGCGAAGAGATAAGTGAAGTTAGCAGGGGAGTCAAAGATAAAAATAGTAGATTACTAGTGGAGGAGGGAGAAAAGTGAGCAGATGGAGAGAACACTTTAAGGAATTGTTGAATGCGAGTATAAATGGCTGGGGAATTGCTGGGAGAAGGAGGGAGGTGAGAAGACAGGAAGAAATCAGTAGGATAGAAGTTGTGGATGCAATGAAGAAAGTCAAAATGGGGAAAGCCCCAGGAATTGATGGAGTGTGTCATGAAATGCTGAAGCATGGAGGAGAGATAGTAGTAGAATGGATGTGGAAGATGTGCAGATTGGCCTGGGAGGAAGGTAGAGTCCAGGAGGATTGGAAGTTAGGTATAATTATTCCCTTGCACAAAGGAAAAGGGGAAAAAGAAGTGTGTGGTAACCATAGGGGCATTTGTCTTCTTAGTATAATAGGAAAAGTGTATGGTAGGATACTTATTGACAGAGTTAGAGAAAGAATAGAGAAATTAGTTGGAGAAGAACAGGGAGGCTTTAGGAAGGGAAGAGGTTGTGTAGATCAGATATTCATTCTTAGACCCTTAATGGAAAAGTTTCCAGAGAAGGAAAAGAACTTGTATGCGGCCTTCATGGATTTGGAGAAAGCATATGACAGGGTGGATAGACAAGGATTGTGGAAAGTATTAAGAATATATGGAGTAGATGGGAAGTTGTTGAATGCTGTGAAGAGTATGTATGATGGTGCGAAGGCTGCAGTGCGTGTGGATGGTGAACTGAGTGCATTTTTCTCTTTGAAGGTTGGGTTGAAACAGGGATGTGTCATGTCTCCATGGTTGTTCAATCTGTACATGGATGGGGTAATAAAAGAGGTACAAGGTAGGGTAGTGGATGTTGGAGTGGTCCTGGTGAGAGAGGGTAGTGTTTGGAAACTCCCTGTACTGTTGTTTGCAGATGATACTGTGTTGTTGAGTGAAGACGAGGGAGAGCTGCAAGGCTTGGTGGATGAGTTTAGGAGAGTGTGTAAGAAACGGAATCTAAAGGTGAATGTTGGGAAGAGTAAAGTGATGGTCTTTGAGAGAGTTGAGGTCAGTGAATGTACAGCGAGGTTGGATGGTGAGGAATTGGAAAATGTGAGTACATTTAAGTATTTGGGTAGTGTGATGAGTAAGGATGAAAGCCTGGAGGGTGAAGTGCTTGAAAGGGTACAGCAGGGAAGAAAGGTTGCTGGTTCCTTGAAAGCAGTGATAAGAAACAGGGAAGTGACCTGGAAATGAAAAAGTTACTACATGACAGTATTGTGATACCAACTCTACCGTATGGAAATGAAACTTGGACGTTGTTGGAAGGACACAAGTCAAGAGTGAAGGCAGTGGAAATGAGTTATTTAAGAGGAGCCTGAGGAGTCACATGGAGAGACAGGCTGACAAATGAGAATATAAAGGAGCGTTGTGGTGTAGATGTGGATGTGATAGGAAGCGTTAGGAGGAACACACTGAGGTGGTTTGGCCATGTGGAGAGGATGGAGGGTGAAAGACTGACGAAGAGAGTGTATGTGAGTGAGGTGGAGGGGGGGAGAGAGAGAGGGAGGCCGAGGATGAGATAGAAGGGATTGGGTGGAGAGGTATATGGGAGAGGGGAGGTGTGAGTTGGGAGCAGGGCAGTGAAATGGCAGGAGACAGGGCGATGGGGAGGCGATTTGTTTGTGGCCACCCCATATATATATGTTATTATTATTTCTTTTATACACTCAGACTCTCCAAGCCATAAAAATATAACATTGAACATAACGTGAGTAGGCCGTGGCTACATCCACCCTCCATCGTGACTGACAGGTGATTGACCAGGGAGACGGTGAGAAGGGGTTGACAGGTGTCACTGTGACTTACAATCTGTCCCACTTTGGGACGTAGGTCCGGGCCAGATGTGGGTGTATCGCACGCACTCAGGAATGTCCAGATATGGGTGTTTCAAAGCTTACGGGTTAAGGCTGGTATTCTCGTCGGGTAAGGCAGCTCCCTAACACCTCTTCCTTAACGATATACTTTTAGATACGCCTGGCTGATACCCTTCTGTATGTTATTTATGCAGAGAATGGCAATAGTGGAAGGATTCATAATTATAACAAAGACTAAGACAGTAAGGTGTAATAACCGTAATAAATCGCCCAGGAAAAAGTGTTAGGGAGCTTTGTCAATCAAGGAAAACATCGACCAAAGCCTTCCTATGAAATCTTCTTCATTAAGAATGATTCTCTCTCTCTCTCTCTCTCTCTCTCTCTCTCTCTCTCTCTCTCTCTCTCTCTCTCTCTCTCTCTCTCTCATCTAGTTAATAAATATCAAACCTGAATAAAATCATCAAATACTTGGAATAAAATGAACACCATGTCATCGGGGTGAGAGGGTAACACCGGACTAACACTGATCTAGACCCGGGACCCTACGATCGGAAGGAGAAGTGGAAGTAATAGTGAGTTAGTTACCTCCTCCAAGGAGATTATATTTTACCCCGCGCTGGTCTGTCGTTTGCAGGAATCGAATATTGGTTAGTTCTGTATGTGTTTTTGTTTATTTGCCTGCAAATTACAGGTCACAAATTTGGACCAATCATTCTGAAAAATATTCAGAATGTAGATATCCTTAAACTCTGGAAGTTTATCGTTTTTCATCACAATCGGTCAAAGACCCTGGGATGGGTGGGGGGTTGAAACCCTTCAATAGCCCTGGCTCCAGGAAACGTCTGGACCCTGCAGCCGGCATGCCCTGGCACCATTTTTTCATATTTGGAATATCTATGTTTTTCTCTTAATAAACTGAAGAGAAACTTCTGCAGCACCTTGCAATGCAATTTTTAGCTTCCTAAACCCATCCTGTGTTGCACAATGAAGAGCGAAAATTTTTGCCACATGACTGCTGACACATCGGTGAAAAGTAAACAGACACTTGTATCCATCCGGGAACGAGGAGGGGGGGAAGAGGGGAAGGGGAGGAGGGGAACAGGAAGGGAAAGAGGCGTTAAGAGGGGAAGGGGAGGAGGGGAAGAGGGAGGGAAAGAGGCCTTAAGAGTTGAAGGGGGAAGAGGGAGGAAATAGGGTGGGGGAAGAAGGGGGAGGGGGAGGGGGCAGGAAGAGGGAGGAGAGAAGAAGGGGAAGGGGGGAAAAGGAGGGAAGAAGGGGGATTGGGAGGAGGGGGGAGGGGGAAAGGGGGGAGGGGGAAAGGGGGGGAGGGGGAAAGATGAGGAAGAAGGGGGAGGGGGGAAGAGGAGGGAGAAGGGGGAGGGGGAAGGGGAAGAGGGGGAAGGGGGAAGAGAGGGGAGGGGGAAGAGGAGAGATCCATCCGGCAAGCGCTCTACCTTCGGCAGTTTCATTTGTTGGTTTGTCTGTCTGTCTGTCTGTGTGTTAACAGGATTACTCAAAAGGTTAAGAACAGATTTTGATGAAATTTTGTGGAAGGGTGGTCCTTGGGCCAAGGAAAAAAATGTTTAAATTTCGGGCCGTATCAGGAACCGGATCCGGAGTGTCCCGCACAATGTCCTCAAAAGTTTTAAATAAATTTCAATGAAATTTTGTGGAAAGGTGAGCCATGGACAAAGAAAGAATTGATTCAGTTTGGAGGCTGATCAGGATCCGGATCCTATATCCATGTGATCCGGATCCGGGATGACGCAAAAATTTATGAGCGAATTTTGATGAAATTTTGTGGAAGGGTGGGTTATGGGCCAAGGAAGAAATTATGAAATTTTGGGGTGGATCCGAGTCCGGATTCGGAATATCCCACACGATATCTCCAAAAGTTCTCAATGAATTTCAATAAAAGTTTGTGGGAAGGTGGGCCATGAACGATGAAAGAATTGATTAAATTTGGGGGCGGATCCGTATCCGGATCCGTATCCATTTTAATGGCAATAGCATTGACATGTGTGTGTGTGTGTGTGTGTGTGTGCGTGTGTCCAGTGGCGTGACTAGCCGTCTGACCATGAGAGAGAGAGAGAAAGAGAGATTCGCACACACCAGATTATTACACACAATTTTTTAAAACTTTCCCATCATTCAACATAAATGCTGTTATGACCATGATTGGTAGTACAATATGCAATATGTCCGACATCCTTTGGCATTCTGAAATATACAAACACTGTGAAAATAGATTAGATAGATACGTCGCCAGGCGTACGAGTGTATTAAGTGTCTGTACAGTTGGTGAAGTTTGTATACCTCCGGTACTTGTGAAAATACTGAAGTGACGTTAGCAAGCATTAAGTGTAATTATTTTGAAAATAAAGACAGTGAACTTGAGAAGCCAGTGGTTATTTACGATGCCTGAAGTGATCTGTGTTGTTGTACAGCTAAAAGCTGCCTCTACGAAGAACAGTTCACTGGGCAACGGCCTTCCTGTACTGAACTACTGCTGTTGGAGCCTGTGGCAGTGTGGGACGGGGACGTAACAATATGGATACTTATTAATGCGAAGTTTTGTTGCTCCTCTGCTTAGTTTTCATCTACTTGTAGGCATTCTGAGAAATCTTCCGCACTTCATTCCAAAGCATAGGATGGGTTTTGGAAGCCAATAATTACATTGCTAGGTACACCAGACGATTGTCTTCAAATTGGTAAAGAAAAAAATATTGATCTTAAAAATCTGAAAAAAAAAATGTGCCGATGCCGGCGACTAGGCCCTGAAACTTTCCAGAGGCATTGCCGTGGACAGGTGTACAAAATGAACATGAGTTTCATTATCGTTATTTTATGGATTTGTTTTCTAGTTAAGCACAGTGATATTGTTAGCTCTGCTAGCTTCATGTATTCACCCACATGTGTCTGTGTGTGTCTGTTTGTTAGTCTGTGCATATATCAGAAAAGTTTTTATCGAATTTGAATGAAATCTGATGGACAGGTGGGAGTGGGTCGAGGAAGAGTTTATTAGATTTTGAAGTGGATCTTTATCCAGACGCAGGAGTAAACCATAAATATTTCTGGGGCAGTGGAAGTATGCACTGTCTGGAATTATGTAACAGGGCAAATTAAGACCAAACCGAGACCGTAAAACTATTCGTCTGGTAACAAAGGATAACTGTAGCAGTAAATCATATATTGTCCTGGCGTTGTGGGAGTTGTGGGCTTTATAGGTGCCTTTTTGTTTTTCTTTTGGTTTATATTACAGTATTAGGGTGAACTGAGGCTACACAGGCATGTGGTCATTTGGCTTATCGATGCAATGTTTCTACAGCACCGCTTATAATGCTGTGCTAAAAGGACCACTGAATGATCATGGGTCACGTACTGCACATAAACAAGCAAAAATACAATCTGCCTTCGAAGTAAAAATTAGACATTTTTTTTATTTTTTTAGTGGGTGGGTGGGTAGTTTAGCAAAATTACCTCTTGCACAAAATATAATTCATTCTCCGTACCTATTTTCACCGTGACATCACAGTAAAACATTGCTTGAAGGTATGCTGGTCAAGTGTTGGTAAAAATGTCAACACGATTATCATCATTGCCTTTAGGGTGTTCAGAGAGGAAGGGAGACAGGTATCACGACTGCGTTTATCTAGCACGCGATAAGATCAAGAGCCAGTCCTTCATCTCCTCTGTTTATCATTTTATCTCAACACTTTGATATAGTTGGGAAAGGTTAAAGAGGTGATTAGGGTAAGGTAGGAAAGTGAGTGGTCCAAAAGTCGGTATGGTTAGAAGAGCAGTAAAGATGACTGGTTAGGAAAATGGTCAATTAAGATGTTAAAGATCGGATTCTACTTAATTAGAAAAGTTGTAAAGTTAGGAGAGGGTAAAGCTAGGAAGATAAGGTTAAGAGGGTTATAGGTTTATGAAAGTGATAAGGTTAGGAAGCGTGAAAGGCAAGGAAAGTTATTTTGATGGTATGGTTAGGAAGGTAGTTAAGCTATGCTAGTAACGTGCAATGGGCCATCCTCGTTTTAATTACGGGAGATATCATTTTTTTATCAGTTATATAATGCATCCTTAGTTTTAGGAGCTGGTTTCAATGCTATATTCCTACCTAGCAACCAGTCTAATGCATAAGCATCGTGATAAGTACTCAAGGCCTTCATATTGCAGTTTCCCATAACCCGAAAGTTGTGCAGAGAGTCTGGGTCATGCGTGGTATTAGGTAACTCAATCAGACTCTTAATTAATTTGGTCATGGTCTACTGCTTGTATAATTATCTCTAAGGATAGTGAGAGCCACTTGTTTATCATCCTCAACAAACATTTTTCCCATCGTTTTATAGTATATGCCTTTCACCTGACCTAATACATAAAACAATTTATTAACACATGAGAAATCTGGTCTATCATGGACTAAATACTTAAACTTATCCCAGAATGTGGTCCAGTTTTTCCTTCATCGAATTCTGGAAGGATCTTAGGTAAATTCACTGTTTCCGTGTTCGTGAGGAAGATGGAGAGAGGGAAAGGGAGAGGGAGACTGAGAATGGGATGGAGGGATGGAATGGAGAGGTATATGAGAGGGGAGTGTGAGCTGGGGGAGAGGGCAGCGAAACAGCAGCGGGTAGGATGACATGGAGGCGATTTGTTTGTGGCCACCCCTTACGAGATTAAGGCGTCTGGCTATGGATAAACAGTGTCCGTTTCGGTTATATGATTTTCATAGTTATTTTACGATATGACATTCCAAGTTTTTCTCATCTTTGGCCTGTTCTATCTTATAACATTTTTTCATCATCGGCTTTGAGGATGTTTGCTTTTAACTTCTTATATGATTCATCGTATTTAAATTTCTCTTTTGGAATATTCAGGAGGCTTCTTAACTAAACCCATGACAACGGGGTGTCCTTGCCTGCCTCCTTAGTCATTGTTGGCTCTCGTTACCCACCCTTGCTTGTGACTTGTAGCAGTTTTGAAATATTTCATAATACCTTTTTATAAAGTTATTAAAATCTGGTCCTGAGGATAACATAATGGGTGGTAATGGAGTACCGGTACCAGGAGAAAATGGTAATGGGAAGCGACTGAAGGATATTTGTCAGGAGAGGAGGTTGTGCAGTTATAACTCATATTTCAAACACAAAGATGTACATCAATATACATGGTATAGAGGGAACGGGGATCGTGTTGAAAGAAGCCTTATTGATTACGTGCTCGTAGAGAGGTCGATGCTGGGAATGGTTGCTGATGCGAGGGCCATGAGAGGACGATGTGGAGGTCTGTCAGATCATATGATTGTGGTATGCAAGATCAGCTGAGAGAAGTGAGGTGGATCAGGAGAGAGAGGAGAAGTCAGGGCGAAAGACTGAAAGTTGAGAAGCTGAGGATCAAAGAAATGACAGATGAATACAGGATCAAAATAGGAGAGGGGTTTGAATCAGTGAATTGGAATGCAATGGACCTGGACACCCTGTGGAATGCACATAGGGATTGCTTAGATAGAACTGCTAAAGCTGTGTGTGGTGTGGCAAGAGTAACAACAAAGAAGATAGGTACGGCATGGTGGGATGATGAGGTTAAGAGAGCGGTGGAGGAAAAGAGGAAGAAGTGGCTAAAGTGCTTACAGGAGAGGGGTTCAGTTGAAATATGAACTGAATATTTTGAGATCAAGAAGCACGTAAAGAGACTAGTGAAGAGGAAAAAGAAGGAGGTAAATGATCTATGAAGAAAAATGAATGCAAACTACTCTGAAAATGGGAAGTTATTCTGGAAAGAGGCGCGGAAATATAGAAGTGAAAGAAATGTGATGGTGTGAAGGATGTAGGTGGTAGATTATTAACCTATGATGTAAAGACAAGATGGACAGAATATTTTGAAAACCCGATGAATGGGAATAGAGAAAGCAGAGGGGCTGTAAACATGATTGGTTTGGGGGGGGGGGGTGCAGAGAATGAATGCAGTGCCAGGAGACGTGACATTCACACAGGTGAAGGCTGCTGTGAAGCGTCTGAGAAATGGGAAAGCAGCTGGGGTTGATGAGGTGTATGTAGAGATGATTAAGTGTAGTGGAGAGAGTGGAATGAAGTGCTTGTTGGAGATATGTAAGAAGGCATGGATGATTGGAACTGTGCCAGCAGAGTGGAAAAAGGCAGTGATTGTACCCTTGTACAAAAATAAAGGTGAGCGAAGTGAGTGCAAGAATTACCATGGCATAAGTTTACTGAGTGTGGTCGGGAAGGTATATGGAAAAATTATTGTAGAGAAAGTAAGAGAGATATCACATGTCCTAGTGAGTGATGAACAGGGTGGCTTTAAGAGTGGCAGAGGATGTGTGGATCACATATTTACAGTGAGATAGATAGCAGAGAAGGCTTGTGAGAAGGACCATAAGGTGTTTATACCATTCAACATACGGCAAAGTGGACAGAGATGGATTGTGGTAAGTTTTGCGCATGTACGGTGTAGATGGTAAGCTGCTAGGTGCCGTCAAGAGTTTTTATGATGGTAGTGAAGCATGTGTAAGGGTTAATGGGAATCTTCTTGAATTGTTCACGATCCCTGTGGGCGTGCGACAAGATTGTGTGATGTCCCCATGGTTGCTTAATATATGAAGTATATGGATGGGGTGATGAGAGAAGTAAAAAACACGAGTAATGGAGAGGGGGATGGCGTTGGTAATGAATGGTGATGGATGGAATAACTCAAATTTGCTGTACGCTGATGATGCAGTACTGCTTCCATATACCGGACAAGAACTTCGTAAGCTAGTGCAGAGTTTTGCTGATGTCTGTGAGCGTCATGTCTTGAAAGTAAATGTAGAAAAGAGTAAAATGATGCTTATTGAGAGGGAAGGTGACTCCCAGTGCGATGTTACGCTGAAAGGAGAGAGACAGGGATTGGAGAGGATGTTCAAATACCTGGGTACAGTGATAAAAAAGAGAGGAAAATGTGCAAAAGAAGTGGAAAGTAGAGTGACACAAGGAAGGACAGTAGCTAGTGAAATGAAAACCTTGATAAGAAACAGAGGCTTGAGTTTTGCAGCTGCATGAGGCTTACAAGAAGTGTTAGTGCCAGCTTTAACATATGGACGTGAGACTATGGTGTGGCATGAAAATGAAAAGTCAGTAGTAAGTGCAGGGAGATGGGACTGCTGAGAAATGTGTGTGGAGTACAGAGGGTGGATAGGATACGAAATAATGTGATTCGTGAAAGATGTGGAGTGAGGAAGTCTGTGGACACTAGAATCGAAGAGAGTGTACTGAGACGGTATGGTCATGTGGAGAGAATGGATAATAGTAGAGTGGTGACAAAGGTATATATATGAGCGAATCTGAAGGAGGGAATAGACGAGGTAGGCCAAGGAGAAGGTGGAGAGATATGGTGGATGAGTGTGTGAGGAAGAGAGGTTTGGAAGTCAATGAAGCTAGGGAACTGACAAGAAATCGAGCTGGCTGGATGAATGTTGTAAGAAGTGCATGATCAGGGATTTGGCACACCCTTTTTAAATGTGGCAGCGTCCGGATTGACTCTATCGGATACGTTTATGTGAAGCTACAGAACGTGGTGAATGTTTTTGGTGTATCCCATAGAGCCAGGATTCCGGGAGCTTGAATGATGAGTGAATGGATGCGTGGCCCATTGGATTGGGCAGATTTGGGCTGTCTGGACATTGCTACTCCTCACCCTGCCCTAGGGTGGGAAAGGAGGTCCGGATGATGATGATGATGATGATGAAAATCTGTTTAGACAGGAGCGGTTTACATAGTTAATTCAACGGTCTTAGTCTGCTCTGTTACACATTCTTTTTTTTTTCCTTTTTTTTATGCAAGGAAGAAGGAACCAAGAGCCAGAAGATCGTTAGATTGCTCCCTGCAAGAAAGAAAAAATAACAAGATAACAGAGTGCCAAGATCAAGATCTGTTCATTTTGAGTACATACCTCAGCCAACGTCGAAAATATGCTTGTTTCTTGCGTTGCTACCCTGATCCGCCTCAAATTCTGTTGAACTCTTCTTTGACGCACTGCCCGCCTATCAACCAGATTACACTTTAGTTCGATTATGACGTTTTGAGAAATCTTGTGCACTGACAAACGAGCATACAGATACGAGTAAATGCAGAATCACAGTCCAGCTTCCCTACCGAAATAACAATCTTTGTATACGAAAGAGCAGACGAAGAGCAAAAACGATATTAGTGGTCTACTATGAATATGAGATGAGGAGAGCAGAACTAATAATGAATCACAGGAAAAAGCCATTACATGAAGGGAGGTGGCCTAGTGTGGTGAAGAAATGATGATGAGTTCATCAAACTGTGGCACCATATTTTTCAACCAGTATCATCCCAACCACTTCAGCAACTGCACACCATAACTGCAATAACTCTACATATTTGAACAGCATGACTGCAAGAATGATGTGGTGCTGCCGACTTCTTCCCTCACCCTTATGATTCTTTTTATGTGTGCCCTCCATTTTTTTTTTTTTTTTTTTTTATAAATAACAGAACGGAGGAAGGAAAAACAAATGAGTAAAAAAAAATAATCCATACACCAGATTACTGGTGTCCTCTGTTCATAACATATCTGTAACAGTAAGACTTGAACAGTTGTGGGTTGAAATTTGGAGGAAAACAACTCTGGGGAAGCGAGTTCCAGAGAGATGCAGTTCGGAGAATGAAAGAATTCTGATAGGCAGAAGTTCTGCAATATGGCTGAGTGACATTCCAGTCATGGGCACTACCAGATGCCTGTGTAGCACGAGGGAAGGCATGGAGAGGTGGCACCATGGACGCAACCTCGTCTGAGCATTTGCCAAAAAAATATCTGTAAAATAATGCATGGGAGGTAACATTCCTTCTTACTTGCAGGGGAGGTAGTTTATATGTAATGGCAGGGTTGTTAATGATTCTAACAGCTTTGTTCTGAATTTTGTCTAGTTGTCTTAATGCAACTTCTCCACATCCATTCCACAAGGGTGAGCAATATTCAAGCTGAGAGCGCACATGACTCTTATAAATTATAGCTAACTGCTCATCAGCGAAGAAGTTACGGACTCTGTACAATAATCCAAGTTTCTCTGAGGCAGTTCTAGCAAGTGATCTGACATGAGAGGTCCAGCTGAGGGCACTGTTAAGTGAGATGCCAAGAATTTCAATACTTTTGGAGATGGGAATATTAGTAGCACTGAAGGTAATGTACGAATCTGGCAATATCTGTTTATTAGTAAACTGTATATATTTAGTTTTACTAGCATTAAAAGAGACAAGGTTGTTTTGTCCCCATTCACTGATTGTAGATAGATCTTGATTTATGGAGATGGCTGTACTGAGTTGAGAGGTAGAGATATTAGACTTTGTAAATGGATGTCTGAGTGTGAATGAACTATGTAGTGTTGAGTCATCTGCATATGAGTGAATGGGATTGTGGGTGACAGATAAGAGATCATTAACATGAACCAGAAATATGGTTGGCGCCAGAACTGATCCCTGTGGCACGCCGGCGTTAATTGAGTGGAAATTGGAATATACATCATCTACTTTTACTCTTATTTTCCTGTCAACAAGATATGAAGAAATCAAAGGAACAAAAGAAGTTAGTCCATAGATTTTTATTGCTCTTCTTTCCACGTCAGATGCCATTATACTGAGTGGCAAGACCAATGGGTTCCTTATAGTCCAGGAAATCATGTACAATGCTGGGTGGTAACCATATAACCACAAAATGGGGTGATGTGAATACTATGGTGCCCCTGCTAACTGGGTAAAGATGCAAATGCAGAGTACACCAAGGAACCAAACCTTAACACACTTTCCCGATGTGGCGAGGAACTGTCTCGCAGGGAAGCATCGGTTTACTGAACGGGATGGCCTTGCAGGGATGACTATTTGTCTGCTGTTGGTGGCTCTGCTCGGTCATGCTACCTCCAGACGAATTTATTGACAATAGGATAGATATTTAGTGATCTAAGGTTAAAAACATTACCTGATAACCGCACCTATATGCCAACTTTTTCCTTATTACAGCCAAACGGTTTTATTCTGCTATGGGAGGACCTGTAGCACCAAACGTGTTACTGGAATTTACACCTAAATCCTTGACAACCTGAAGTCTCTCTAAAAAGGAAGTAAATCAGCTTGAGATAGCAATAATACACCATATGAGTGCATTGTACTAACGGAGTAAATTCGTCTCGTCTGGTAGTAGTAAAAGGAATTAAAGGAAATAATGTCTTGTACGAATTATATCACTTAAATAGAATGACCCATCGCTGGCAAAAAAAAAAAAAAAAAAATGTGACCAGCGAGGTGGGTATTTTCTCACCTGAATAAAAAAAAAATAAACACACTGGCAGAGAGAGAGAGAGAGAGAGAGAGAGAGAGAGAGAGAGAGAGAGACAGTAAGAAACTCCGAGTCATGGTGAGAGAGCGATAGTGGTGGTGGCGGTGGTGGTGGTAGGGGTGCGTGATGCAGGGCTAGAATTGACGGCATCCTTCATCACGTGAGGGGTGTGGCTTAGAGCTAGTGGTGCTGGTGACAGAGATAGAGAGAGAGGGAGAAGCTGTGGTGAGTATGCTAGTGCTGTGGTGGTGATGGTGGTGGTGCTTAGTGGCGTTAGTGATCGGTTATATACGTTATTCATTTTACCTATGAGGATTTTTTCGTCTTTTTGCTGTTTATTTCACGTATCTCAGTGACTGAAAAATAGACTGTCTGGCTTTGCATCATGTTCATAGCACTTCTTCGTGACTAGCATCATATTCAAGTGTTAATCTCTTGTTGTAGCAGTTTTACGCAAACTTAAAGTGAACAGAGTATGGTAATGGTGATGACAGAGAAAGAACGATGAAGAGTGTGGTAGTGGCGATAATGGTGATGAATGTGGTGATGATACGGACGTTGCTTGGTCATGGTGATGATGGTGACAGAAAAAAAACTGTAGTGAATGTGGTAGTGGTGATGGTGGTGGTGGTGATGAGGGTGTTAGTTTACTTGTTGATGATGATGATGGTAGTAATAGTGGCTGTGGTGACAGTGATGACCAAGACAGCGCCTTCCAATGAGTGTGGCAATGATGATATTGGTGTTCTTTGCTGGTGATGATGTTGATAATGATGAGAGTGGTGATGATGGTTACACAGTGAATAGAAGGGTGGTGAGTGTGATAGTGATGGTGGTAGTGATGACATTGGCATTGATGTATTTGATGATAATGATAGTGGTGCTGGAAGTGCTGACAGAGAAAGGTTGTTGTCATGAGAGTGATGGGGATGGCACTGGTGTTGGTGATAGTGTGTTGATAATGGACTGGTTGACGACAGGTTATATAAAGTAATAAAATGGTCACTCGTAAGTCGTCATCATCGGAATATCATTAGTTTTCTCTACGATTTCATAATTATGAAAAAAAAAAAAAAAAATAAAACAGAGCTGGAGATTGTCTTACCTCGCGCGAAACTTGCATTCTGGCTGTGACGTCACAACCCGTCTGACCCCCGCTCACAACAATGTCTGGGAATTATACTCTGATACAGGTAAGATTTTTGTGATATTCAGCTGTTATTATCATGCTAGGTATGTAAGACGTAGTGTGATATCTCTCCGAAAGATGAAGTATGCTTTAGTGAAGTTTGTGCTTTAGTGAAGAATTTTGTTGTTTTAGAGAGACTTGTAGTGAGGGCGAACCTTGCGGCAACCAGGCACATACCTGTAGGACAACTAGGTAACACAAATATTAGATGTGATAAAATCGTATTGAAGTGATTTACGAACTGAATCAGTATAAGTATTGCTAGGTCCCGACTCCAGAGGCATATAGCCTTGAAACTGGGCAGTAATACATAGGGAAGATGTCACAAAGACCGATATAATTCAGTGTTTTTACATCCTATAGATATGCCTGGCCATGGACAGCTATACCTGCGTGGAGTGTTTGCTTATCTCATTTCTTGGTCTTATGTACTGGTGATGTTTGAATATCTTTTTAGTAAGAGCCGGTCTGATCTGGAGAATATGATTCTCACATCGCTGGCAATGGTTTAAGCCAAAGTTGGGCTTGGTTTTGCTTGGCAGGTGACTGGTAGGTTGGGGAAAGTTGTACATGTTAGGCTATTATAACACCACATAAGTTCATAGACACCTTATTATCTGAAATTAGGTCTTTTTTTCTTTTTTTTTAATTTAACTATTAATAAAACTTCAGGATTCAGAACAAAAATTTGTTAAAATTAGCTGAAGTGTTTTATCTGTAGCTTGACAATTCGTTTTGATAGACTTCTGTTTTATGTGAATATTAATTTACAATGCAAATACATTTGTGGTTTATATAAATATCTGCAAATGAAGGTCTGTCAATGGGTGTTGATGATGAATGGTAAATATCCGCTAACATTAGCACATTTTAGCTCCGACACCTGATTTTTTATTAATAATCATATTAGGCACAGATTTTTGACCGGATTTCAGCGTGCATGAACCTACATGGCGATAAAAATTATAATATTTTCATTTAAGAGTGTCGATTCGGTAAATGACCGCTGATTTGGTATTTTCTCGCACGGCTTCACAGCAGTAGGAGTTGCCCTCAGTGGCGGGGTGTTCCCGACGCTTTTCTTGTCTCTTGGAAGAGATGAATGTTTTTTCTGGTGTGGTTCTACTTATGTTCTTGCACAGTGGAACAAAGCACCAATGGTGGTTATTTGCTGACTTGGCCATGACGATGCAAAGCTTGGCTAATCACCAAAACCACGATCACACAACTTTTGCCTCTTGGCTTATTGTGTAACTTTGAAGGATTATATATCTAAATTTTTACTTTGGATTGTCAAGTTAACTATATCATAGGATAATTCAGCACATTTATCACCCAAATAAACTGCTTAAATTTAAAAAAAAAAATCGACCGTCAACCAGTCCGTTTTAATGATGGTGGAAGTGGTGACAGGGAAGCAGCTATGCTGTGTGGTGAGGACAGTGATGTTGTTGGTGATGATGATGATAAGTGCTGTACTAGAGATGAATACAAATAAACGTGGTGATGATGGTGATTATGAATGTGGTGATGGTGATACTGATGGTGGATGGAGAGATTTTGGTTATTAATAGTAGTGATAATGGTGAGAGAGAGAGAGAGAGAGAGAGAGAGAGAGAGAGAGAGAGAGAGAGAGAGAGAGAGAGAGAGAGACGGAGAGGTGGTGATTGTGGTGGTGATATTGATGCAGGTTGGATGGTGGTGATAGTATTGTCTGTGGTGGTGGTGATAATAGAAGCAACTGTATTATGTGGTGGTGATAGTGATGATGATGGGGTGGTGACGGAGGAATGGGTCTGTGTTGAGGGGTTATGTGATAGTGATGATGTTGTTCTTAGTAGTATTAGTATGATGTTGATAATGCTGATGGTGTTGGTGATAGTAGTGATGATGATAATAATGATGGTCACAGATTAAGAGTAGGCTACAGTGGATGGTGATAACGGTAGATGATAGTAGCAGGGAACAAGAGGGCAAGCTCATCTCCCAGTTTGTCGTACTACTCTCACGTAAGATTTTGGTGGTGTGGGTAGCGATGATTGTGAGCGACATATGTGTATTCCCTTTATCATGGCCTAGTACAAGTTAGCCGTTTGGACAGTACGTGGCAGCATAGGGAATCTGTGTCCTTGGATAAGAACTGTGTCCCTTCTTCATGAACGTTTTTCATATACCAATGGTGGAAATCATACATCAAGGTCTTTTTCAGCTCTAAGATGGACATACCAACATACGTGTAAATCGGTCTGTTGAACATCTGCTTCGTTTTTTTTCATATGGATGGCTATCAGGTCTGTAAAGATTTAATTAAGTCGCTAAAGCTGAGTTTGCTAACGAGCAAATACCTAGTTGTTCATGAGCTTATAAAAATCTTTTTTTCCAATACACTGATAGATTTTCGTTTTTGTGCATTTAACCCGATGTAGGTCTTCATCTCCGGACTCTGATCGAACTCCTCACACTCGGCATTGCTTGAAACCTCGATAATTATGTACGGTACATAGGTCTTCTTGTCACATAGATTTGGCACGAACTTGTTACTTTCTCTGCCTCGTTCGTCTACGCTGTTAGAGGATAGCCGTTATGGTGGTCATGTAGGTTCTTCGGATACTCTAGGTCAACCTCTATGATATAACACTTTCTCGAGCCATCGGGAATATGCTCTGTAATGTTTATCTCTTTAACACACTTGAATAGTGGTTCTCAACCTTTTTAGAGCCGCGCCTCCCTCAGCAGCCGGTGCTCATGGTCATGCGCTCTCCCTCCGTTCTATACCTATCTCTCTGTCTAATGTGTGTGTGTGTGTGTGTGTGTGTGTTATAGCGAGTTAGTACGTGTGTGTGCTGCCCTCTATTTGTGTGCGCGAAATATGTTTATGCTCTTGACGTTACGTGTCTCGTCTGCTTATGTTGGCTTTTCTTTGCGTAACCATACCTGAGTTCGTATCTGTACAAGTGAATGTTGTCAGTTGCTGTCTTGCTACCAGTCCGTAAGCTTTTTCAGTAATGCAAGAGAGTTTTGGGTGGTTATCTTTACCCTCTTTAATGCATATGTTAACTTCTACCTATGACTAGAACATTCGGTTAAAGCCATTGGTGTGTTCATTCATTGATCCTCCAGCTCTCTCTGGTAAGGAAGTCGAAGAATGTTTTGAAGGCATGCATTTCCTGCAAGGTCTCTAGTTTGGGATGTGCACCACTTCCACTGCATGTTCTATAGCAACATCAGTTATTCGGTTGATTCACTTTCACGTCCATGGTGTAGGACTTCTTTGGATCAGGCTGGACTGAGTGACTTTTTTTTTTTTTCCAGGGTACTTCCAAGTCACTATAAATAACTAATATATGAAGCTGTGTACATTGGTTTGAAATATTACCAGACCCACAGCAAACTCTGGGGTTCGGTTTGTGCTTCTCAATCACCTTTGCTTGTAGACACTGTAAAGGCAGTAGGGGCAAGGGTAAGTTCTTTGTTTATGGCATTTATTGATGAATGAGCTCAAACCTGTATAAGAATATAGTAACCTTTTTCATGAATTGATATGAGAAGGAGATTCACTTGTTTATCCCTTTCAGTGCTTAGTGACTCTCAGTGGGTACTACACTTCATCATCTAAGCCTTATACATTTGACTGCTGCATCGTTCTGGCTCTCAAATCCATTAGTGTGTTTTATTTCAACTGGGAAGGCAAAGTTACTCATTATGTTACTCATTTTATATTAACCGTCTCTTCTCATACACTGCTTGAGGTCCTCAGAGGGATCTTCTGATTCAGACATCTCACACGGCCAATGCACAATTTAAAGCATTCTTGATAATCATTTTGTAAGTTAATGAGTTTGTAGACAGTGTTCTGATTTCTGAGGGTGTTGGAATGTATGACGAGGCTTTTAGTGGTTCATACCAATCATTCTGTGGTGAGGGTACGAAGCTGCAACAACCATTAAAGGAAGGATATCAGGGAGTGAACAAAGTGTGTAGACAGCATAATATTGCTGTTTATCAACTCCTGGAAACTAAAGACAAATAAAATCAATGATATTCTAGCAAAACAAGCTAGTCAAATCGCCCTCGGTCCCAACAAGCCTGACTTAAAAATGACGCTCGACTCGTAACAGGTATTATGAGCATGAAATCTGTAGTTGGATTAGGAATGCAAGAAGAAATGCACGCGCCCACTCAGTTAAATAAAATCCTCGCACGGGATACTCTGTGATCAACGATTTGGATTAGGAATGCAGGAAAAATGCACATGTGCTGTCAGTTAAGTAATAGATATGATAATCCTCTCACGGGATACTCTGGAATCAACGATCTAATTCGAAAGAGTAAACTGTCCTCAGGTACTGTGAATGAATGGATGTGTTGGCAAAATGTTTACGCACTCCATCAGCATAGGTGACATAGATTCAAATCGAGAAAGGTCATGGTATTAGACACTGATGATCAGTGACAAGCGGACTCTGTGGATAAGCAAAAATATAAGACATAATGCCGGTTAGTGTCGTCTGTCACCCACTACCACTGTTTTCTCTCTTTTGTGATTTTGCAACCAAGTTGGATCATGACCTACTTCTGTTGATTATAGTAAGCCTTTCAGTTCCTCTAAAATTGCATGGTTTGGTCAAGGTGGTGGTCGAAAGTGGAGTTGTCGAATGTAGTGGGTAGTGGGTACAAGGGGAGGGTTAATGTTAAAATGCTTGCTTGGGCGGTGGATGAAGTTGGAAATAAACTCGTCTAGAGTTTCACTCCACTTGACTGAGAAAGGGCTTGCCACTTCTGATTTCCATGATAGTTTTAGGACGAAGTAGGCACTAATAACTTTGAAATGGGATCCTTTGATGTATGACTGAACTGCTGCAATGCCCAGAAAACTTGAAACATTCTAAGTGGTGCTGTAGTGCTGTCTCGACTTTGTAAAAATCTGGTTTACACAAGCTATTATGTGCTCCTTTCTGAGATAAGACGGTCGTGGTTCCATATATAGCATCCTGTATACGACGATAGTTGAATACTTTTGAAAACTAGCGGTAAGCAAACACAGGGGATGGCGTAATGGATGTCTTTACAATGGGTGATTCTCTCTGGCACTTGGCACATCAGATAAACTGATGTGCCTCTATGGTAGGTTATGAAACCATGTAGCAATATCGGCAAAATGGTAGTGGGAAACCAGCACCAGAAATTATACTTTTTTTCGACATAAGATAGCTGCATATGTTTTGTCAGAGTCGGGATTAATTTCGTTTTTTAAAGTGGTATTCCATTAGTGGACGAAATATCTTGCCAGGAGGCACTTGGTAGAGTTATGTAGAAGCCTTATAACTAGTATTTAAATAAAGACTTCCGTCATGTGCTTGTGTGGTAAGAGCTGTTGCCAAGATGATGCAAAGTCCATGACTTAGTTTAGGTAACATTATGTAGGAACGCTGTGTTAGATAGAATAGGCGTGTCCAACAGCCACGTGTAGATGGTAGGAGTATTAAAACTGCCAAAGGCTAATACTTTTAACGGATTCAGTTTTCTTTTGCTGGTGGAGAAAGCCGTCTTGTATTTGTGTTGTGGATGAGGTCGTACCTGTTACTCGTACCTGTAAACAGATCTAGTGTAAAAGGAGGAGCCTTGTAGTGACAGAAGGGAATCACCAGTACAAGCGAATGGTCATGCATCTTTGAATGTTGCATGTTCCAGTCTATATTCCCAACACTGAAATAAATAGTGCCATCTTTCTTGCATAACAGCAAGACAAATGAAGACAAGAGAGGGATCAGAATCGTTAACCATTCATGCTTCCATGTCCATAGGTGGGAGGATTTATGCCACAGTCGTTGTCGTAACAACAATGTGATTGACATAATGACATTCGTTGTTATTTTTTCAGTATAAGATTTAAAAAAATATCAATAAAGTATTTGATGGGCTCTCCTTCCGTGCTAAGGGATCTTTGTATGTGGCATGTGTCAGGAATGTAATGCTGTATGGTTGTGAGACCTGGGCACCAAATGAAGAGGATATTCTCAGGCTCAAACGTACGGAAATGACAACAATTAGGTGGATGTACAGTGCAAGGCCTGGGGGGACTGGGTTTACGATGGAAGAGTTGAGAGGTGGGATGGGACTGGAGTGTATAGGTGTGATGAGAGGTAGATTGAGGTGGTCTGGGCATGTGGAGTGGAGTGGGGATGATAATTGGGTGCAGAAAGTGATAAGTGTTAATACTGGGGGTAGGGTGGTGAAAGGTAAACCAAAAAAGACCTGGGGCGAGGTCACTGAGTGTGACCTCAGGGTTAAGGGACTAAATAGGGAAGCTGCCAGATATCGAGCTGCATGGAAAGCCACCATTAGGTGACCAAGGCCGATGCATGCAAGCATGTTGCAGCCTTCAAAAACGAAAACGAAAAGATTAGTTGCTGCTACTGACTGTCAGACGAGGTGAACAGTTAGGAAGTGAATCATGAAGCTGTAGGGGTGTAACAGAGTCTCTTCCTTAGAATTGCTGACTGGCAGTCCTTTGGGTAAAGTGTTGTGTGAGGTGCAGAGTGCTTTTAATAATACAAGTACTCATGTTGTATACTCAGAGACTGATAGGTGGTCTTCTATACATTTAGGCTCCAGTACCATCAGAACAACTAAAGATACAGAAAAAAAAAAATAGGGGCCCCCCCAAGAGAGGAACCACACCAGCAGCAAGCCATACATATCTAGCGTGACTTGGAGTATGACCTAGCCTTTGACCTACTTTCACCAATTACGAACTTGTAGATTTTCATCCCTGCTACACACATGCAAAATTTTGTGATGATATCTTGAGTGGTTGCGAAGTTATCTTGCTAACAGACACACAGACAAACTGAAAACAATGCCAGCTTCGTTATCAAGGCTGGTAACAAGATCAAATATCCGTGCCCTTAAAGACGACTGCTGGAACTCGTCAGAGAATGGCACCTCACAAAGCACCAAAATTCATTTTTATTTACCTTTTTTCTTTACCATGAGGATAATAGTTAGCAGAAGTGTAATAATAATAGTAATAATAATAATAATAATAATAATAATAATTAATGATAAGTGATGAAAGGTTGCTGGCTCTGTAAAAGCGGTGATAAGATACAGTGAAGTGGCATGGAAGTAAAAAAGTCGCTGCATGACAGTATTGTGATACCAGCTCTAACGTATGAAAGTGAAGCTTGGACCTTGCTTGAAGGACACAATTCAAGTGTGGGAGCAGTGAAAATTATTTATTTGAGAGGAACGTGTAGATACACGGAGAGGCAAACTGACAAATGAGGAAGTGAAGGAGTGCTGTCGTGTGCTGTGGATGTGTTAGAAAGTGTTAGGAGAAGAGGTGGTTGGCCATGTGGAGAGGATGGAGGGGGAGAGACTAACGAGGAGAGTGTATCTGAGTGAGGAGGAGGGGGGGAGAGGGAGGGGGAGGCCAAGGAGGAGATGGAGGGATGGAGTGGCGAGGTATTTGAGAGAGGGGTGTGTGAGCTGGTAACAGGAGAGTGAATTGGCTGGGGACTGGGCGACTTGAAGGCGATTTGTTTATGGCCACCCCTTACAGGATTAAGACATCTGGCAATAGATAGATACATAGAATGATGATGAGGATAACAACGATGGCGAGGATGGCGACGACGAATGATGGCGACTGACGACGACTGACAGTGATGATAACTGACAATGACTGACGATGACTGACAGTGATTGACGATGACTGACAATGATGATAACTGACAATGACTGACGATGACTGACGACGACGACTGACGATGACTGATGACGACTGCCGACGAATGACGACAAGGACGACTGACGATGGAGGACAACTGACGACGACTGACGACAACGACGACAGAGGACGACGATGATGATAATATGACGCCGATGATGAAAACAATAATATTGACGACGATGATGATAATAATATTGACGACGAAGTAGATAACAAAAAGGATGATGATGATGGTGATAACAATATTGTTGACAACGATGATAACGATAATCATGATGACGATGATGATAACAATAGTGATGATAATGATGATAACAATAGTGATGACAATGATGATAACAGTAATGATGACGACGATGATAACAGTAATGATGACAATGATGATAACAGTAATGATGACGATGATGATAACAGTAATGATGACGATGATGATAACAGTAATGATGACGATGATGATAACAGTAATGATGACAATGATGATAACAGTAATGATGACAATGATGATAACAGTAATGATGACAATGATAACAGTAATGATGACAATGATGATAACAGTAATGATGACAATGATGATAACAGTAATGATGACAATGATAACAGTGATGATGACGATGATGATAAGAGTAATGATGACAATGATGATGACAATGATGATAACAGTAATGATGACAATGATGATAACAGTAATGATGACAATGATGATAACAGTAATGATGACAATGATGATAACAGTAGTGATGACAATGATGATAACAGTAATGATGACAATGATGATAACAGTAATGATGACAATGATGATAACAGTAATGATGACGATGATGATAACAGTAATGATGACAATGATGATGATGACAATAATGACGACGATGATGATGATAATGATGACGATGATGATACCAACAATGATGACGACGATGATGATAATAATGATGACGATGATGATACCAACAATGATGACGACGATGATGATGATAATGATGATGGTGACGATAACACTGATGATGATACCAATAATGATGATGATAAGAATACTGATGATGATGATGATGATGATGGTGATAATAATGATGATGAAAACAATAATGATGATGATGATGATGATGAAAACAATAATGATGATGATGATGATGATGATGATATTCATGATCATGATGATAATGATGATGATGATGATGATGATGATGATATTGATGATCATGATGATAATGATGATGATGATGATATTGATGATCATGATGATAATGATAATGATGATGATGATATTGATGATCATGATGATAATGATAATGATGATAATGATAATGATAATGGTGATGATGATGATGATGATGATAACAATAATGATGATAACAATTATGATGACGATGGTGATGATGATGATTGTAACAATAATAATGATTATGATAACGGCGATGATGATGATGATGAAGACAGTAATAATAATAAAAATAAAAATCATCATCATCATCATCATAACAACAATAATAATAGAATTAATAATAATAACAACAATAATAATCTTAGTAATAATAATAATAATAATGATAATTATAACTATTATTATTATTATCATCATCATCATCATTATCATTGTTATCAATCATCATCATAATCATCATTGTTATCAATCATCATCATCATCATTATCATCATTTTTGTTTTCAGTCATCATCATCATTACTGTTATTATCGTCATTATTATCATAATCATTATCAGTAGGGGTTTCAAGAATACTCCCCCAGTATCCCTGCTTGTCGTACGAGGCAACTAAAATAGTTGGTAGTGGGTTAGTGCCCCACCCCGTAAAAAGAAGCAACTAAAAAAGAGAATAAAGCGCCTCGGACCCGGACGGACCATACATTGACGACTAAGGAAAGGACGAAAGACATTCTTAGGGTGGGAACGTGGAATGTGAGAGGAGTGAATGATGAAGTGAAAGAGTGCTTGAGGATGCAAAAGTGGATATATGTGGATTGACTGAAACTAAATGGGTAGGTGAATGGGTGAGAGAATGGGAATATGGTTTAGGTATATGTGCGGGAGTCAATGAAAATGAGAGGGCAAGAGAGGGAGTATGTCTGATGATAAGCAAGAAGTGGAAGGAGAATATAAGAGAGTATGGAACAGTGGGTGCAAGGACTGTATGGGTGAGGATGAAAGTAGGTATACAAGCGTGGGCGATTGTATGTGTGTATGCCCTGACAGAGGATCGAGTGGCAAGAGTGAAAGATGAGTTTTGGGCGAGTGTAGAAGCGTGTATGGACAAGTTTGAGAGGAGCAAGAGAGTGCTTTTGATTGGAGACATGAATGGCAAAGTTGGGAATGTACGAGTGGATGGAGTGGTTGGTCAGTGTGGTGTGCCAGCTGACGTAGATGGGAATGGAAGTGCTTTGGTGGACATCTGTGCTTGTAAGGGGTTGGCAATAGCCAACACCTACTTTCGGCATAAGATGATCCACCGGTATACATGGAGAGTAATGAGGAGGATGGATGGTGAACTTGTTGAACGAGAGGCAATGATAGACTACGTGTGTGTGGATGAGCGAATGAGAAGGCAAGTGTTGGATGCAAGAGTGTGGAGAGGGTGGGGGAATGGAGTCTCGGACCATCACTTAGTGATGGCCAAGGTAGAGCTGCAAAGAAAGTGGTTGAGGAGACGAAGGGGAAGACAGGAGGAAGCAACTCCTGTGAGAAGAGTGGAGAAATTGCAAGATAATGAGAAAATGACAGAGTATAAGAGCATAGTGGAAGAAAGGTTGGGAAGGTATGAGCTAGAGCAGATGGAAGGGGTGGAAGACGTATGTAAGATATTCACGGAAGAGATAGGCGCAGCATGTGAGGCGGTTTGTGGAGTGAGGAGGAGATGCAAGGGTGTGCAAGGGACAGCATGGTGGAATGATGAGGTGAAACGAGCTGTGGAACAAAAGAAGAAGGCATATAGTGAATGGTTAGCGAGTAGAGTTAGGGGAGAAGATGAGAGAGAGAAGAGAGAGGTATATGTGAGCAGGAGAAGGGAGGTTAAGAGACTGGTGAAGGAGAGTAAAAAGAAAGTGGATGAAGAGTTTGGGAGGAATCTGAGTGTGAAATGGAGAGAGAGTAAGAAATTGTTTTGGAAGGAAGTAAAGAAAGTAAGGCAGTGTGAAAGGGGAAATAGTAGGGAAGTGAAAGATAGGAATAATAGATTGTTGGTGGAGAAGAGAGAGAAACTGAGGAGATGGAGGGAGCGCTTTGAGGATATGTTGAATGTAGAGAGTGAGAGCAGTGCGAGTATAAGTGGCTGGGGAATGGCTGGGAGAAGAAGAGATGAGAGGAGGGAGGAAGAGATCAGTAGGGCGGAAGTAGTAGAAGCGATGAAGAAGATTAAGTTGGGAAAGGCCCCAGGAATTGATGGAGTGTGTGGTGAAATGCTTAGGTATGGGGGTGAGATTGTTGTGGAGTGGATATGGAAGTTGTGTAGATTGGCTTGGGAAGAGGGAAGGGTTCCAGAGGACTGGAAATCAGGTATAATTGTTCCTTTATGCAAAGGAAAAGGGGAGAGAGAAGTATGTGGTAACCATAGGGGTATTTGCCTACTTAGTGTGACTGGTAAAATATATGGTAGAATACTCATTGATAGGGTTAGGCATATGACAGAGGAGCTAGTTGGAGAAGAACAAGGGGGATTTAGGAAGGGAAAAGGGTGTGTAGATCAGATAGTTGTTCTAAGATGTTTAGTGGAGAAGTATCTAGAGAAGGGAAGGAAAGTGTATGCTGCCTTCATTGACTTGGAGAAAGCTTATGACAGAATAGATAGGCAAGGTATGTGGAAGGCATTAAGAATATATGGAGTGGAGGGGAAATTGTTGAATGCTGTGAAGAGTATGTACGAGGGAGCTAGGGCTACGGTGCGAGTGGATGGTGAGCTGAGTGAGTTCTTTGATCTCAATGTGGGACTGAAACAGGGTTGTGTGATGTCTCCATGGCTGTTTAATATATAAATGGATGGGGTTGTAAAGGAGGTGCAGGGTAGGGCAGTGGATGTGGGGGTGGCTTTAATGAATAAGGGTGAGATTTGGAAGCTTCCGGTGTTGCTGTTTGCTGATGATATAGTATTGTTGAGTGAAGATGAATGGGAGTTGCAAGGTTTGGTGAATGAATTTGGGACAGTGTGTAGGAGGAGGAATCTGAAAGCTAATGTAAACAAAAGTAAAGTTATGGTGTCTGAGAGGAATGAAGTCACAGAGTGTGCAGTGAGGTTGGATGGTGAGGATATGGAGAATGTGAGTGCATTCAAGTACTTGGGTAGTGTGATGAGTGAGGATGGAACTTTGGGGTATGAAGTGCGTGAAAGGGTACAGCAGGGAAGGAAGGTTGTTGGTACACTGAAAGCAGTGATGAGAAATAGGGAGGTGAGTATGGAAGTTAAGAAGTCACTGCATGATAGTATTGTGATCCCTACCCTGACGTATGGAAGCGAGGCTTGGGCCTTGCAAGAGTGGAACAAGTCAAGAGTGAGAGTAGTGGAGATGAGTTATTTGAGAGGAGCATGTGGAGTGACGTGGAGGGACAGGTTGACGAATGAAGAAATGAAGGAACGCTGTGGGATGGATGTGGATGTGGTTGAGAAGATTAGGAGAAATACACTGAGGTGGTTTGGACATGTGAAGAGAATGGAAAATGAAAGACTGAACTAAGAGGGTGTATGTAGGTGAGGTGGAGGGAGGGAGAGGGAGAGGTAGACCGAGGATGAGGTGGAGGGATGGAGTTGAAAGGTATATGAGAGAGGGGGGGGTGAGTTGGGGGGAGGGTAGTCAAATGGTGGATGACAGAGCGACTTGGAGGCGTTTTGTCTGCGGCCACCCTTTGCGGGATTAGGGCGTCGGGCTATAGATAGATAGATAGATAGATCATCATCATCATCATCATTACTGTCATCAGTCATCATCATCATTATCATTATTATCATCCTCATCATCATTATTGTTATCATCATTAATGTTGTCATAATCATCATTTTTATTGACATCATCATCATTATTGATATCATCACCATCATCATATTATCATCATCATCATCATCATCATCATCATCATCATCACCATCGTTATTATTATTATTATTATTATTATCATTATTATTATTATCATCATCATCATCATCATTATTATCCTAACAAATACTACTACTGCTACTACTACTACTACTACTAATAATAATAATAATAATAATAATAACTCACGGTTTATACAACGGCAATTATGAAAATGAAATATACTGTATATACAAACCTCTGTAGCCATGAGTCAGGAAGTTTGGAAAATACCTTTTTTTTTTTTTTTTTTTTTTTAAGAAATAAGGAAGAACGTTCGGCTGGTGAACTACTCAAAAGTTTTTTTTTTACTTACAATAGCCCATACATGTTAATACACAAAAAAAATCAAGATAGTTTAGTGGAAGTTCAAACAAGCTAGCAGGCCTAGTACCAGACGTGTGTAGGCTAAATTTGTAGGCTTCATCATGCAAACAATAAGTCTGGGGACATAACTGATGATGTGTCCAGCATTATATTTTAAGTACAGTAGTACGGAAGAGTTAGATTTTGTAAATGACAACGGACATAACATCCATAAAGGTACTGGATATAATTAATTCTTTTCCTGCCTTATCTATAGACAGACGCCATAATCCGGCAAGGAGTGGCCGTTTGTCTTTTAGTTGTTTTACTGGGAGGGACACTAACCCTCCGCCAGCCCACATTCTGACACGTAGGGTACACGTATGGGTTGGTTATATGGTTACCACCCAGCGTTTTAAATGGTTTCCTAGCTTACAGGAAACAATTAGGCTTGTCACTCAATGTGAAGCCACACGATAAAGAATGAAGAGTAATAAACAGTGACAGGAAAAATAGGAGGAATAGGAAGAAAGGAAGGCAGACAAAAAAAAAAAAAAGATAAAAGTGTATATTACAAGAGAAAACATTAAAGATAGTGAAAACACCCTCAAATTTACTAGGAAAGAATCTTACTAACTCGTTCGATGAGGTGGAACTCAGATGTCGCAAGACAGAAGTAAATAACTGAAAATCTATAATCACAGTTGACGAAGCTCCCAGGCCTCAGGATGACAAAAAAAACAATGAGAACAACGACCAATGAGACAAAAATAAATATATATATATATAAATAAACAGGCCACACATACAGTCAAGGTACGTGCTGCTACACCGACAAGGAAGTTACAGTCAAATAAAAACACGAAAAACCTACAGACAAGTCTCAGAGCAGGAATTATTAAATCATAACGTAATTCCGTTTGTGAGGCAGAATTTCAGGAATAAAGTAAAGCTGCGCGCGTGCGTGCGTGCGTGCGTGCGTGCGTGCGTGTGTGTGTGTGTGTGTGTGTGTGTGTGTGTGTGTGTGTTTGTTCGCTTCTTTCAGGAAAACGGTAATCGATAGGGAGCTAATTCTTTCCGCATTAGGTCGGGGTAAATGCAATGAGTGTCTGAAAAATACGAAACAAATATTTTGGCAATTGGCGCGACACAACGGCGCGAAAATGTTGGTAATCGCGACACGCAAATGATTATGAAAATTATTTTTTCGAATTGTTGGTTACAATTGGTCAATGTGGTCTCAATAACGAAATGGAAACAAATATAATGGTATTTGCAAACATTAAGCAATGGAAAGGCTATTAGTTGGTCGCGCAAATTTTAGTGGGCAAGCACTAGTTTGTTCATAATGTGTGCAAGGGGGTCATACTAACAGCCATACACCAAAATAAACAAAAAAATAGAGACATGTCATAAGGAGGTGATCCATAAGGAGGCGATCCATATCGTTGATAACATAAACAGACTGACCTGATTCCAAGACAGTCAGATTTGCGCCACCACATAGCATTCTTAATTCTGACAGGCAAACTGCAGCATAACAATAACAGTGATGAATGTGAGAATGATAATTTTGGAGAATGATGAGTGTGATTACAGTAAAATGTGTTGATAACTGATACCTTCCTCTGATTTTTTCTTTGATACGAAATCAAGATGAGAGTCCTAGTGATGATATTAATTAGTGATTGGCTGTGATAGGAAGAGGTGGTATAATTGATAATGACACTCAATAATAGTCCCTTTCTCCTCTCTCTGACAGAATGTAAGAATACAAAATGCGAATCTTGCTGACGATTATGATGGTGGTGGTGGTGGTGGTGATGGTGGTGGTGGTGCAGAGTGAGGTGGAAGAGGCCCCTGTGGTGAAGACTGAGGGAGGGCTGGTAAAGGGCGTGGTGCAAAGAACCGTGAAAGACGCTCCCTTCTGGTCCTATCGTGCCATTCCCTTCGCCCAGCCTCCTGTCGGTAGCTTAAGGTTTAAGGTTAGTGAGGTTGATTTTTTTTTTTTATTTTTTTTTAGATGAACAGTGGAAGAAAAAAAGGAATGAATAAAAAAACAATAGATGTTAAGGTACCTGCCCAAGCTGCTTCATTTAGTATAACTTATACTGATCTTGTACTTGAAATAACCAAACTAACCAAACCAATAACATCCATAACCTAACCTAGCTTCACTTAAACCAACCTGACATAATCCCACCTCTCTGTCAGATTTACACTACCCTATCTAAGCTAATGATTCAATAGCTACTCAGAGCCCATGGTTTACTTAATCTAATCTTACCTAACTTAATTCACTAAGACTAAGCTGACATTACTTAATATATCGTGCCATACTCTTCACTAAGCCTGTCTCAGTAACCCAGAAATCGGGTAAGTAACATATTTTATTTTTTCAACCCTCAATAGTCGTAATATTAGGTAGCCTACTGTTACCTGAAAGTGAGGTTGAATATGGTTAGGTTAGGTTAGGTCAGGGGATAAATATGGTTGTGTTAGCTATGGTTGATTAGCTAGTCAGGTCAGGTGCAAGTAAGGGGATGGTCTATTATGATGTGGCAGGGGTAAACCAGCTCTGCTGTCAGGCCCTGCTGCGGATGTCACTGATTGCGCTGCGCAGTTGACCCTTGTGTGGTGTGGTGCGGTAAGGATCTGTCCCTTCTGGCCTTTGGGGCTAAGATGCGAATGACTGTGTTTGAATGGATGAGTAAATGGGGAGTGTGTCGTCCTGTCTCGGCTACCTCCCTTTCCATGGGGGAAGCAGCCTAGGTATATAGATAGATAGTGTTAGCTATGGAGAGGTAAGGAAAGAAATGGTTGGGTTAGGTTAGGGAAGGTACAGTTAGATAGGGTTATGTTTGATTAGGTTGGGTGAGGTAAGGTTTCATATGGTTATGCTAGATTTGATTCGGTAAGGCAAAACAAAACTGGATATGGTTAGGTTACTGAATTGAGATATTAGCTCCGCAACAACTCGGTCATATGGAGCTAGAAAAAAGTTATAACCTACATGCTAAAACAAAAGTAATGTCTAATTCCAAGGACAAAATTTAAAAAATCGAAAAACTCTGTTAACTATAACATGTGGAGGAGACCCACTTTACAAATAGAAAAATGTCAGTCGGATAGCCAGAGGTTCCTCTAAGCTTGGAAGACAGACGGTACACATAATCAGCTCCCTTATATCTTTGAAAAAAAAACAAACAAACAAACAACTCTGATGCAGGACCCCCACACTCTGACTCTCGACCAGCAAGTGACGGACACTAAGGGGAACAATGTACTCATCGCAATACGGCTGAGTCCCACACACATCAGGAATCCATGAGAAAGCCGTGAGTGCCCCACGTGAAGCCGGACAACAACCACTTCCTGTCGCCAAGGCATGGAAGGAAGAACCGTCTGTACACCAACCCTCTCAATAATTTCCTTTAATTTTTTATCAACAACAGCATCCCCGTGCCTTTGCCAACAGGTTCGAATCACAGACTTCAAGGAAAATGTCACATTAGTAACAAGAAGTGGGTAGTTGGCAGGGGGTCGTCAAAAAGGCGCGACTTTAGCTAATGTATCAGACCTCTCATTGCCCTCTACACCAACAAGTGCAGAAACCTAACAAAATTGGACTAGCATACCTCACTGCTGAATTAGGAAAAGCCACTCAAGGACGACGAGGACCAGCTGATGAGGTGAATGAGTACACTGAAGAGCCAACAAGGCATTTTGAGAGTCACTGAAAATCGTAAAAGAAGCGTCTTCTTGTGCTAAAATCTGTTTAAGTGCAAAAACAACAGCAATCATTACTGCAGTAAGAACAGAGGCATCAAGAGGAAGACTTCCTTCCCTCATAAAATTTGGGAACATGACCCCAAATCCGACTCCAGTGTCCAACTTCAAGCCATCTGTATATACCTAGACAATGCCTCTATGAATATGTAACGACAGAATTTTTTATACCACCCCTAATGCCACCAGTGTAATGCTGGGAACTTTAGAGATTATGGAAAATGGGGTAGCGTGATCTTATTTGAGAATTTTAGAGATTAAGAGAAATGGAGTACCGTGATCTTATTTGAGAATTTATGGGAAATGAGGCAGCGTGATCTTATTAGAGTTTATGGGAAATGTGGTAGCGTGATCTTATTAGAGGGTTTATGGAAATGTGGTAGTGTGATCTTATTAGAGGGTTTATGGGAAATATGGTAGCATGATCTTGTTTGAGAGGTTGTCAGTAGTTAGATATTAGCACACCTTGCGGGCCACTCAGTCTCGTCTGTACCACTCCTTAACCCCTTAACCGCGGGGTGTCACTTTCTTGATGCTTGGGAGCAAGGGATCATACCGCGGGGCATCACTTTTGTGATTCTGTGTTATTTTGAATTCGCCCGGGCTTTCAAGTGGTGGCTTGCATCATCTATCAGTACTGACAATGTCCAACACTAGTCAGCACTCCTAATCTCATCTGTACTCCCATCCATTGTTGACAATTTAGCCATTTTTCCCCATTCTTGACTCCCCTCCCTACCTCCCCTCCATTACCCTCTCCTCTCGCCTGCCCGGCCATGCTACGCTAAGTAAATCTTCCCTGGAATTTTCCACTGATTTCATCCATTGAAATAAGTCCTATGCCCTATTCTTATACCAAATAATATATACAAAAAAGAAATAAGGTAAGTGAGAGTGCCATACACCTGGCACTGGCTAATCATCACCTGACAACACCTCACGTGCACTCGTTCGCTAATTTTCGCTGTTTATTTCCCCTTGAAATATGCCGTATAATCTATTCTCATAATAAAAATATATATAAGAAAGGAAGGGAGAAGCCTAAGTGATATATACATTCACCTGGAACTACCTAATTATTGCAGGCCACCACACTGTTTTCTATGCTAAGTAAATCTTCCCTGGAATATTCCACTGATTTCATCCATTGAAATAAGCCCTATGCTCTATTCTTATACCAAATAATATATACAAAAAAGAAATAAGGTAAATGATAGTTCCATACACCTGGAATTGGCTAATTATCACCTGACAACACCTCACATGCACTCGTTCGCTAATTTTTGCTGTTTATTTCCCCTTGAAATATGCCATATAATCTATTCTCGTAATAAAAATATATATAAGGAGGGGAGGGAGAAGCCTAAGTGATATTTACATTCACATGGAACTTCCTAATTTATAATGTATTGTCTAGATTTCCTGCCAATCATATCATAGCTATATATTAGCAGCTCTCACGAGGCTGACGTTGGCAATAATGCATTCTCCCTAGGTAGTAGGTAGGCCACCCCGGCTACCAGTATCAGTTTACTGTCGTCTTTCAAGGTGAAAGTACGTCAGATTCGCTGCTGCTAACTTCCACCGCTTTTTAGCCCCATGCAAAGGGCCCTGTGACCTCTACCCCCTACTAAACCTCGTGTGGAAAGAGGTAAAGGGCTGACAATTGATAGAGAGTGACTACGATCTTTCTGGTGAGTAAAACAGCGCAAGTGGAATTGTAAATAATGTGTAAATAATGTGTAAACAGCAAGTGAAAGCAATGAATGTAAATATAAGTGAACAGTGCAAAATAGTTTTATAAGTTACTTCAAGTGACAGTGCATAACACAGTGTAAATAAAATAGAAATGTAAATAATGTAAATAAAATAGAGAACGTAAATAGAAATGTAAAATGAGTAGTATTATAAGAATACGAGTATATATACTAGAGTAATGAAAGTGATAGTTTCACTCTAGCATGTATGAATACTATGAGTTATGAGAGTGAAGGTGAAAGTGACAGATTCACTCTCAACGCTAGTATACAGGACGAGAAAGTGAATGCTACGTATTTTACTGAAAGAGAAATTGAATCCCTACAGTGACAATAAACTACTATTACTGAAGGAAACTTATGGATAAAGCCTGTAGATATATATAAGTGTTATATAGTAATAGAACTATAAACTGTGAGTGTTTTTATGAATAATAAATGACGGAGCACCACCGGTGAACGATGTCAAGTGTAAAGGTCTTACGCCCTCATAATTTTCATTGCTTTCACAGTGTTTTTTTTTTTTTTTTGGAATATGGATTCCAAACTATTTGAGAATCATAGAATAGTGTTTCTAGTGATAATATCAGGCTGTAATAATCATATTATGGGTTGTTGGGAAGTGTAAAGTGGAGACTTCGTTACCCAACTTCAGAGGTCTCCACAAGTCCTACGATACTCGACGAAGGCTCAACAAACATCCCAGGAGAAAGCTGAAGGTATGTGTCATATGCATATGTAATTTTAATATTCTAGGACTAATAACTGATTTTTGGCAAATATTTTTTGAGAGTCTGTTGGAGCCCGAATATGCACGCAGGACACGCAAGACAGAGCAAAACAAGCCCATGGTTATGGGGTTAAAAAATAGCAAAACTCGAACTCGAAGTAACTTAACGTAAGATTTACTAAGCATTAAGAACTGAGACAGATTACTCTTCAAACTGTGAATGAACCCAAACGAAATAATGAGAATCTACATCACTAGAAATAAGAAACTTTATGAGCTAAATTAATAATGAAAGAATATTGATACACAGAGATATCGTAACCCCGTGGTCACAGTTGGACTTTCGGGAAGATTCAAAGAATACTGCTACAGATGGATATATGAATCCCGTTGTCACAGCTGGATTCTCGGAAAGATTCAAAGAATACAGATACACAAGAATAAAATAATCCCGTGGTCACAGTTGGACTCTCAGGAAAATTCAAAGAATACTGATACACATGAATATGTTAATCCTGTTGTTACAGTTGGACGCTCGGGAAGATTCAAAGAATACTGATTACCACCAAGATATTCTCTTAAGTTTAAACTCGTATACTCATAAATCATATACAGTAAAGTTACAGTAATTATATTAAGTGATCAAATGGACCAGCCGTTATATTCGTTACTTAGGCTACATGAACTATAGAAAAAAGGGTGTGTGTGTGATTGTGTGAGGCTTTTTGACAGTGGCTTGAATGGACGATTTCTGCAATGATGGAGAGAAATGGCGGTCTCATTAATTAGTACAAGAGGGACCAAGGGAAACTATGACTAAATTAACTCACGAACATATATGATGACTTACATTACACGAGGGAGAAAAGGAGGGGGCGAAGCGATGAGAGTTCGACACTGACCTGCAATGATGGAGAGAAACGGCAATCTGGTGGTTGTCGCTGCACCCTGCCTTTTAACATGCATCAACACAGTGTTCAGGAATCGGCTAAAACTTTCACTGATTACTTTGTAATATTTTGTTCCTACTAGATCTCCAACGAATACGAGATATACGTTTGCACTCAACATACATAGATAAATGACTTACGATGTTCAAAATTTTTGTAATAAGCATACAGGAACTTTAATCATAATGAAGCCAAATCAATTAGGAATTCGAACAGTTTTATTACCCGTGTCGGTTACATATGCCTATGTGACTGTAAACAAGACTCCGATAACATGAATTTAACGCTTCACTAACGATTATCATCACCAACCTTACTTCAGACAGCTCTCAATCGCCACTGCATAGTTCAAAAGAAGACTACTATTGACTTTGGCATGTAAATCTCTAGATTAGAATATAAAAGGAAGATATTCGCGATTTCTGATCTCTGCTACATTTCGCGGTTACATGTCATTGTTGGCAAGCAGCTGGTTCATTATTCACATTAATACTTGACTTAGTACTATCAATATCAGAATCATGTTCACATTATGAATATCAACTAAGTCTAAACTTAAATATAGAACTTAACGGTTAGATAATGAACTGTACAGACTTTATTTATAATATTACCTAAGATTATACTTACAATACTAGCTTATATTAATACTTAAAATTATGGCACTACACAGGTACCAACGATGTCATACAAACCCGACCAGAGGAACTGATGGAGAAATATGGAAAGATGATCCGGTGCTACAAGGAGAAAACTGACAACATTTTAATTTCAGAGTCCCAAGGATTGATGCAGGGAATGTCTTCTTCAGCAAAGCGCTGAGTATTAATAACAGGGTCAAGCCACTTTGTTTGCAGGAAAGTGTGGAGTTCATTGATAAATAACAGGATCAAGTCACTTTGCAGGAAAGCTTGGAGTTCATTGGTAAATGGAACCAAATTTATGCCCAACGAACTCTATTTTCGAATGGGGGAATACACTTGAATGTCGTTGGTTCTGTCCGTTTCGGTCGCTTGCTTAGTGATGCAAATCTTTTTTATTTTTAATGGAGAAAAACAACTGGAGGCCGATTTAGATATTATACGATCTGATAACACTATAGGTAACATAAACTTCCCACATCAGAAAGGAAATTATGTTTAAGCTCCCCTTGTAAATGCACATAGTTTCTGTAATAAATTTTCTGAAGTAGAGGCTCATGTCTTTACTGATAGTTATGCTGTAATTGGTATTACAGAATCGTGGCTAAATACTGAGCACAGAGATTTTCTAGTGGAGCTTATTTTACCTGGCTATCACATTTTCAGTAGTGAATGGAAGGATAGAGCAGGGGACGGTGTGTTGTTATATATTAAATCAGGATTCCATCTAGTCATACTAACTAAGCCATCTACTGAAAACATTGAAAGTATTTACCTTCAGCTTAGAAATGAGTCTTGTCATAAAACACACATGGGTTAATTAATCGTCCACCCGGACAGTCACTCAAAATCAGCAACGAAATCTATAGTCAAATCGTTGAAACCTCTTGTATGCAAAGCACTGAAATATTTGGCAATTTTAATTTGCCAGTCCCAAAATGAGAAGCCTTATCCTCGCACACAGGGTTAGTCATTATCCAACACGTGGCGCTAACAACCTAGATCTTGTCTTAGCCACATCAGAAAATTCAGTAACGTTACTGTAGAAGAATCTAGTACAAGCGATCATCGTATGGTTACATTTAACATTAAATTCAGTGAAGTCAATATCAAGGCCAGTATTGAGAAAGTGTCCATCTATAATAGGATTAATTTTAATAAATAAGAGGCAATGTAGGTGCCAGTGATTGGCATACCATTGTTGAAACGTTAGATATCAATGATGCATGGAAATTTTTAACTGAAACTCTCATCAGTGCAGTCAAGTTATGTATTCCAATGCAAAACAGAAGGCCTGCCAAAAATTCTAAACTCAAATACTGTAGTGGAACTTATATTAAACATTGTCAACAAAAAATCTTGCACACGAAAATTTTAAAACCAGAAGGAGTAATGGGATAAAAGCAAAATGATGCAGTTCGATGGAAAGTCAAAAAATTCATTAAACGAAGTAAGAAAAATCTAGAGGAACAGTCAGGGAAAGTTCCGCATTACCCATCTCTCGAAGCACTGGTGTGAGACGGGTGAATGTGAAGCGGCAGCCAGACCTCGTCATGTCTGATAACTGTGAGTGTGAAGGAGGGGGAGGCGGGGGACCGGGGGCAGAGGAGGGTTTTGGTGATAGGTTGGGAATCACATGTACGTCTGCAGTGTATGATATGGACGGTGTGTTTCAGTTAATTCAGTAAGGATAGATGACAATATGATGAAAAAAAAAAAAATCGTAGACATCTGCATAGTTAGTGTTGTTAGGAAACTTATGGAAGTTTGCTGTATATATATATATATATATATATATATATATATATATATATATATATATATATATATATATATATATATATATATATATATATATATATATATATATATATATATATATATATATATATATATATATGATTCCTCATTTATGTCAAATAGCTACTATTCTTCAACACACACATATGTCGTGGTTAAGACTCTCAGCACATCTCATGGTCCACCTTGTATGTATATATCGTAAAATTTTTCTGAAGAAAAATTTGATTTTGATGAGGCGTAAAGTCACGAATTTGCGCGATTGTGTATTTATACAAATTCGTGACATTGTACTGGTGAGAGAACCACGAACTCGAATGGAATTCCCACTGGGCATCATTCAGTTCAACCGTCCTCGTATTCACTTCGATCTGGATGGTTTTCAGAACATTTGCCACTGTTTCATTAGTGACCATTCTTATGCACGACATTAGTGCTTTCACTGAGCGATTTTATTGCGTGTGTTTCTCGTTCACCCTCTCTCCATTGACCGTTGAAGTTAGACCACGCCGATCCGTTGATCGTTGAAGTTAGGCCACGCCTACTTCCGGCAAACACGATCAGCTCTTACCTCTCTCCCAGTTTGAACTTAATCAGCTTTGGTTTGTCTCGAGGATAGGATCATTTGTGCCCAGCGTAGAGCAGCGTCTCCACTGTACAGCGATTTCCTGGATCTCCACCTAGATGGTGATCGGTGAAGTGGGCTTGCAGTGAATAGCAGCGCATGGTGTTCATCATGCAGACGCCCAGTCTTTCGCAGCAGCTCCATTCCCTTCACTGACCAGTATTTCAGTTCGTTTTTGTCTAGGCTTGTCTGATTAGCTTTTGAATGAGCGAGTGAGTGTATTTCCTTTGATATTTGAATTCATGAGTCGCTCTTTGACCGTGAATTCCCTTTTGAATTCATTTTGAGACTCTTATAACGTAAATTTATTGTATTGTAATCAATAAATTTACAGTTCTTTTCTCTGAGCTTAATGTAATTAGAATAGTATTTTATTTTCTCCATAGTAAACTTACTTTAGTTTGAGCTTAATGTAATTAGAATCGTATTTTATTTTCTCCATAGTAAACTTACTTTAGTTTGCACTCTTAGTTTGCACAAACTCCTTGCATTATTCACGATTGGTATTTAAGCCAGTTCTTCCATATTTAAACTTAAATTAGTTGTGCCAGCCAGGAGTTAAGCACCGGCAAGAACCTGTCCATTATCATTAGTATTAGTTATTGACTGTCAGGGGTGGAGTCACATTCTCAAAAGGCTAACAGTACTAACAATCAGCGCTCATGAGTAATTAGTCTCTGCTGTGTATTTTGAGAAAGTTTATAAATTCTCGTTCTTAGAGAATCGGAGTAGTAAGCCACATAAAGTAAAACTCACTTGATTTTCACAAGTCAATTCCTTGTCCTTACTTTCGAGCAATATTTAGCATTCGTTATTCTTAAATTAACATCCCCCCCATGACAATGATTGATGATAAAATTGATTGATGATGATGGGTGATAATGACGATGATGATAACAATGATGATAATGGTAATGTACTTATTCATTCTGCTTCCAGCCCCCTGTTGCCAGTCAGGGGTGGCAGGGAGTGAGGGATGGCGCCAAAGACCCTGAAATGTGCATCCAAGCTACCTTCTTTGACCAGACCGGCACATTACCAAAGACAATGGGCTCGGAAGACTGTCTTTACCTCAACGTCTTCACTCCTGTGGTGCGTTTTAAAATCAGAAGTGTGGTACCTCTACTGATTTATTTGTCTCCCATGTATTATCTTTATTTTCGTTGTGGTTTCTTATTTTATCCCGAGAGTTTTCATTGGGTTAAAGATTGACATACACGCTTCTGTTTTATAACTCTTTCATTAACTTCAAGACGCTTTTGTTCTAAGTTAGAGGATATTATTCGAACTGGAAGAGATGGATATCGCCTTAATTAACTTCATTGCTACTAGAGTAAGATTTCCCAAGCTAAATAAACTTGTCTAGAGATTTCAAGAATCAACTAAGTAAGACATCATTTTGGTGAAGAGGTCAAACTGACGCCAAATAAGCTATGACAAAAATCTATCTATCATTTACAACCAAACACCTTAATCCCATGAGGGGTGGCCACAAACAACTCTCCTTCATGTCACACTGTCCTCTGTCATTTGTCTGTCCTCCCTCCTCCTCACATTCCCCTCTCTCATATATTTCTTCACTTCATTAATTCTCATCCTTCCTCTCTCCCCCTCCATCTCACTTATATGCACTCCTCTATTTACTTTCTCGATCTCCATCTCCATCCTCCCCCATATACACTCTTCTAGTCAGTCTCTCAAATCTCCATCCTCCTCACATGGCCAAACCATCTCAGATCATTTCTCTGAACGCTTTGTTACCACATCAATACCACAGTGCTTCTTTACTTCCTCAATTGTTTATCACTCTTTCCACTGAACTCCCCTTTGATGCTCTTTTACTTCCTCATTTGTCTGTATGTCTGTCCGTTTCATTCCTTTATTTGAGATTAAAGTACTTCTATTAAAAACATTCCAGGGTGCCAAGGACAGAGCCATAAAACTGCCAGTGATGGTGTTTATCCACGGCGGTGCTTTCTTCGGCGGGAGTGCCTCAATGTACGGTCCTGCAGTCCTTCTCGACCATGATATCGTCCTGGTGGTGTTGCAGTACCGTGTGGGGGTGATGGGTGAGTGTGTGAAAAAGTAGGACGATCATGAAGAGGGGTGAAAGGCTTGACGTGAGGGAGAGAGGGGAGGAGGCGAGTAAGAAGAGGGATGAGGTGTTGGAGTGAGAGATAGAGGGGAAGAAACAGCTTTGATAGGAGTTATAGGTCTTGCTGTCTACTTTCCTCTGTACTCCCAAGGCTCGTATTCTCCTCGGTTAAGGAAGCTTCCTATCACTCTTCCTTAGCTACTTGTTTTTTTTTATATGGGTGGTTACTATTCTTTTTTACGTCATTTAGGCAGTGAATGGCGATGTTTGAAGAATTTATGTAACAAAGAATATGTTAGTAAGATGTAATAAGCAAAACAAATCGCTTCAGAAAAAGTGTTAGGGAGCTTCTTCAACGGAAGAGAATCGGGCCAAGGTGTCAGGAGTGAATGAGAGATTTTGGCATGAGAGGTAAATAGGACATTGAAAGGTGAATAAGGAGTCAGGAGAGTGGGGTTGGAGATGTGGTGTGAGAGGAAACTGAGATACCAAAGGGGATGGGAGAGTACAGTAAGATGTGGGGTGGGGGAGACTTTGGGAAATAATTGTGATGTGTGAGGGATAAGTGGACAGACAAAGTGAGTGAGATATGCGACAAGAGTGTGGGGCGAGAGGCATAGAGGGTAGACACACAAGGAAGAAGAGGGTACAAATGGAAAAATTGCATTAGTATATCAGCATTACTCGTAAAAATCCTCATGAAATTTTTCTTTTATATTGTATTCTTTCACCCAGGAGATATTTTAATAGCTATGTGGTACTGCAAAGGTTACTCTTCAAACCAGGGTTCCTATCGACCGAGGACGATGTACTGCCAGGGAACATGGGAATGCTGGATCAGGTGGCAGGGCTACGGTGGGTGCAGGACAACATTCACCACTTCGGGGGTGACGCTTCTGCAGTCACCATCTTCGGGGAGAGTGCTGGTGGGGCCTCTGTCAGCTACCACCTCCTGTCACCACTCACCAAAGGTACATGATGCTTTTTATAACTGTCTGTTGTATCCCGTCAAGCAAGAATTGTCTTTGGTTGTCCAATCCCCCCTCCCCCTTGAAGGCCCCCTTTTTTTTTTTTTTTCTTTTTTTTAGCTTACGAAGAAAATATGTAACCGTTTGGAAGAGTACGTTTAACCTGGTTATTTTATTTTAATCTCTGCTAGAGATCTTGTTGACTTGATAGAAGCCTCAAATAGATAATGAAAATTCCAGGTTGGTGCGTTAAGGTAGACTAAAACTGTTTGTTCAGCCAGAGCAAAGCACCTACGGTAGTCGACTGTGGGATTTATGGTTAAGTAGGACCACTGAGGGGTTTGTACGAAGGCTGATGTTGGGAATTGATACAGTAGTCATCTTTCCATACAGTGTGAGTGATGCAGTTGTTGTGCTATACACCAATGTTAACTGACCTACATCCCCTGATACGGATCAAGAATACACCGGTGGTTATGTAAGAGCTGTTATACAATTATTTACTTTCTTTTCTATTCTTCTCTGGCCGATTTCTGCCAAATCAGACCAGCCACATGCATCACCCACGACTGAGATAATATGAATTACAATTATTTTTCTTTTGATATAAACGGCGATATTTTCTTACTGCATTGTGTACTGGGAACAAGGAAAACTCTGCACTCCTTCCATATTCATCCAACCGCAGTTCATATTGGATCGGATCATTTATAAAGGCTCCAACATACTTGTATGTGTCGGCCTTTGTCACCTAATGGCCGCTCTCCCCGCTGCTCGATCTCTGACAGCCTCTCTTTTCAGTCCCTTATCCCTGAGGTCTTCGGTCTGCCTCTCGCAGCGATACCACCAGCCCATCTCAGTCTACCCCCCCTCATCTCAGCACCAATACATTCAAGTCCCACCTTTCCTCACAACTCTCCAACCATAGTCCTAGGCCTCTTCCCCCCCCTCCCCCCAGGTCTCGTGTTCAATGACGCACTGCACATCCATCAAATCATTGTAATTTATGTATGTTTAAGCCTACGAATGTCCTTTTCCTCCACTGCCCAGGTCTCACTATACCACTTATTAGGAGCAGAATTGACTACAGCTTTCCCAATCATCGCCAGGTCTGTTCTCCCGAGCCATAGCGCAGTCTGGGTCCTCCCTCAACCCCTGGGCGCGCGGTGGTTCCTTCAGGCAAATGGCGGAGAGAATTGGACGTGACCTGAGCTGTCCTGACACCACCCACAGCCCCGCCCTCCTGACCTGCCTCCAGAAAGCCCCTGCACATGACCTGGCAGCTTACGTCCATGACATCAGGGTGATGAACGCTACTCTTGTTGCCACGAGGCGATTTTATCCAGCTTTTGGGCGATTTCAAGAGTTTTATTATGCACTGGCATGATGGATTCATTTGCCTCTTGTTTTTGTTTTACTATTTCTTTCTTGCACTTTTTGATCAATGTTCAGGGACACACAGTACTGCAAACCGTGCAAGGCCAAGAACAACATCAAGCCCCCTTTCCCTTTTTAAATTGTTGAATAGCTGAATGATATATAAAAGATTAATTGTACACGCACTACAGCGGAGTAGTCCACTACTGTACACGTTTAGTTGAGGGATAGGTTGCAACATTTATGTTAGTCTGGGATCAAAGAAGCTAAATTTGCCAGCAGTTCATGACGATACTTATAGAGATGACTGATGGCAGTGACATCAGTGATGGAAACAATGATGACAACAATGATGAAATGATGACCATAGCTACATCAGTGAGGATGATAGTAGCAAATGGTGATAATGATGAGGGTGATATGGAAGAAGAGGAGAAATGATGATGATGATGAGGAGGAGGAGAAGAATGATGATGATGATCATCATCACCATGAGGAGGAGGAGAAGGAGGAGGAAGAGGAGGAGAAATGATGATGATGATGATGATGATGATAATGATCATGATGATGAGGAGGAGGAGGAGAAGGAGGAGGAAGAGGTGGAGGAGAACGTTGCTAACATTTACCGCAACAGCAACGATAGTAATTGTATCAGTGACAGTACAAATAAGCGTTGTTTGTGTGTGTGTGTGTGTGTGTGTGTGTGTGTGTGTGTGTGCCCACATTTGAACCCCCTCGGATTTCGATGTGCCATACTTTAAAACTAAGTCTACTAAAACCAAGTCGGTTAATTTCCTTCTAAAACGGCTCCAAGCTCGTGCAGGGGGCGGAGCATCGGAGTGACGTCGACTGGCTCTGGCACGAAACACCAGCTCTGCTCTGCTCTGTTGACTCCTGGCTATGATGGAGGGTGGAAGTTCGCTCCACTACTCAGATCATGACTTTTTTTTTTTTTTTTTTTTTTTTTTTTCTGTTCGGTGAAGTGAGGGAAGGGACTGAAATGTGTGAGGGAAGATGTGGGGGTGTGATGGAAGGTGTAAGGGTGTGAGGGAAGCGCTTCTTCCCTTGCTTCGTTTTCCTTTGTTATAAATGTTTATTTTGAGTCTCCAGTTTTATAAAATTTCTGTCACTTAAGCCAACTAATGTCACACACAAGCCACGCCTCCCTGCGCCCTGATGGAAAGTGAACCGACTTGGTATCAGTAGACTTAGCGTTAAAAGACGCGGAACGACTAGCTGACAACGATGGTGTAAATTATACTGTAATTGCGTGCGGTCAGCTGTTCGCCAGTCACACGCATTTTCATGTCCAATTTTTCAACAGACATTGGGAACCCTCTACAGGTCATAGTGTTGGGTGGAATGAGCAGAAATTTCACATGGAGATGCCCGGTATGACAGAGCAGGTTCATGCTATGTTAAAATCGAGGGTGAAGACCGGGTTGTTAAGTGCTTGTCTCTACTATTGTCTCTGCTGTTAATGGTGATACTGTTGATGATGATTCTGCTGCTCCACCTTTACAGATGTTCGGGATAGACCCTGTTTTGATGGCGCCTCGGGTGGATGGGGTGTATTTGCCTGAGGAACCGGCTGTCCTTCTGAGGGACGGACGGCACCACCACGTACCCCTCATCACTGGCATCACGGCTCACGAAGGCGCCCTCAACACTGCTCGTTAGTAGTAGTAGTTGTTGTTGATGTTGTTGTTGTTGTAGGAGCAGGAGGAGGAGTTGCAGCCCCAGGTTCAACTGTATTGTCAACTCAATGGACCGCAGGCTCCTCTCATTTGTTTTCACCTGCATCTATGCAGTCATTTTGCGAATTTTTTTGCGTTTCACTGTTAAGCACAGGATGGGTTTAGGAAACAAAAGATTGCATTGCCAGGTTCGCCAGACGTTTCTCATCAATATAGTCGGAAAATAGTTCGATTTTCGAAATCTGAAAAAAAAAAATGGTGCTGGGGATGGCCACTGGGTCCGGACTATTTCTGAACTTACAGCCACGTAGGTGCCAAACAGGTAGTTGCTAAGCAACGGGTAGTTGCCTAGCAACCAAAACCTTACAGATACAACTAGGTCATAGGCTGGTCATTGTGTCCAGGTTTGGCCGGGATCGGTTACTTCTGAAGGGTAGTAGTGTCTGCCACAATTAAACAAAATAGTAAGAAAAAATACAGGAGAGAAAGAAAATGCGGCTAACAATAAGGGCAGCATGGAGCTGGCAAGTAATGCTAATTATTATATGATATTCAGGAAAGTGTGTGTGTGTGTGTGTGTGTGTGTGTGTGTGTGTGTGTGTGTGTGTGTGTGTGTGTGTGTGTGTGTGTGTGTGTGTGTGTGTGTGTGTGTGTGTGTGTGTGTGTCTGTGTGTGCGTGTGTGTGTGTGTGTGTGTGTGTGTGTGTGTGTGTGTGTCTGTGTGTGTGTGTGTGTCTGTGTGTGTGTGTGTCTGTGTGTGTGTGTGTGTCTGTGTGTGTGTTCTTACCTAATTGTTCTTACCTAATCGTATCTTCACAGGAATGAGTCATGCTCGTACTCTCCTATGTTTTGAGCCATTTCTATCATACATATCTTTAAATTTGTGAATTGTTTTGGCACACTATTTCATTCAGTAGTGCATTCCACTGATCTACTGCTCTATTTGGGAATCTGAATTTCCATACGTCTTTATCACCTGTTTATGTACAGTTTTCTTCAGTGCCCTCTTAATGTGGCTTCCCGGTCGATTATATACTCATTTACGTTTATTTTCTCTTCCTGTGGTGCATTTTTATAACAGAATCATGTCTCCTCTTTTCCTTCTCTCCTGTAATGTTGGTAAGTTTATTTTTTCTAGTCTTTCTTCATAGCTTAGGTCCCTTAAACTTGGTGCCCATCTTGTAGCGGCCCTTTGTACCTTTTCAGTCTTATCTATGTGGATTCCAGACTGCTGATGCATACCCCAGAGTTAGTCTGATGAATGATGTTATTATCTTTCTCAGCACATCTTCATTTACATATGTGAATGCTACCCTCATATTAGCAAACAGTGTGTAGCCTACATGTTCCTTACTACTTTCATTTATGTGGTCAGCGGGTGACAGTCTGTTATTGATAATCACTCCTAAATCCTTTTCTCTTTCTGTTGTGTGTAGGGTTGAACTTCCTAACGTATAGTCCCCGTCTGGTCTTTTTTCAATTTTACCAAATTTTATTATGTGACATTTGTCCACTTTGAATTCCATTTACCATCTATTGCTCCATTCATGAAGCTTATTTAATTCCTTTTCTAGTTCTATGCAAGAGTCTGTGTTGTAATTTCCCTTTGTATTTTTTCACCATCAGCAAACATAATTAGGTAGCTTCCATTTCCAATGTTACTCTCTGTGTCATTTATATATACTAAAAACATAATTGGTGCCAGCACCGAACCCTGTGGAATTCCACTTGTCACTTCTCTCCATGATGAGTAATTTCCCCTTAGCACAGTTCTCATTTCCCTTTTACTGAGAAAATCTTGCATCCAATCGTACAGATTACCTTAGATTCCTCCTTGATTGTACAGTTTCCATAAAAGTCTTGTGTGGTAACTTGTTAAATACCTTCTTGAATTCGAAAAATATGCTGTCAATCCAGCCATCTCCTTTCTTTCTTTCTTGTTTATTTCTGCAGCTCTAACACAATAACTTAACCCGAGACGTCCTGTCGACGTATGGGTACATTGCAACATTTTGCATTTGCCAGTCCTGTCGATGTACTGGTATGTTTTGCAATTGCAAGGTCCCTAATTTGCACAATTTTCAATTTTCGCTCGTGATTTTTCGTACGTATACACGGGACACCTTCATTTATTCCTCTACAAGATGCCAAGCAGGGACAATGCCTTACACCGCATAACCTCCCCCCCCCCGCATGCCATTGTCTCTGCAATTCACCAGTTACCAGTGACCTGGCCAATAAAGACATTCAGGGCCAGAGTGATTCCCCAATCGATGACAATGTGGAGGACAAAGTTTACATAGCATTAGAGGAAGAAACAGTCAGAAATGATGATCAGGTAATGTGGCAAAAGAAGGTCAGGAATGGTGATGAGTTAGTGAGTGAAACAATGCTTATAATGCCTATAATACTGTTTGAAAACCAATATACTCTCGTACTACATATAAATTCGTTCCAAATAAATAAATAAATACCATTTAGGAGTGGTGTGGAATAGTTATCCTCCCATTGAACTCGTTTTTTTTGCAGCCAGCCTGATAGAAAACCCTGTAAGGTAAGGAGGTACTCCTACCCGTTAAACCTCAGGTGAGCGATTTCTCTATGAATTTTCGATGTTTCTCACCAAAAGCGGAGGTTTTAGACAAGAAAAATTTTTCCAAAAATGGACGGGACTGGGGGATGTCGGAGTGCAAAAGTGGTCAGGACGTGACGGGTTAATAGGTTAGTAATACATGATTTTTCCTTTCTAAAACCAGGTTGTCATTCTGTTATCATATTTTATTTTTCCAGGTGATTTATCCAAATTCTTCGTATCACTTTTTCTAACATCTTGCTTACGACGCTGGTCAGTGATATTGGTCGGTAGAAGTGGAATTTGTGTATTTCCTTTCTTGAAATGGGGCACAATGTTTGCTTTCTTCCAAATATCAGGTAGTTTTCCTTGTCTTAAGGATTGAATATTAAATATAATGAACTGCTCAGCTCTTTTGCACAATCTTGTAATACCCAATAGGAAATTTCGTCATGGCCATTGGCTTTTCCAGTGTCTGATTTCCTCATCTCTTCCTCGACCTCGCGTTTCGTTATGTTTATTTGTTAATATGTCTGGGCATCAGTGGTGTGCAAGTTAATGAAAAACGTTAGCTTCGTTAGCCGTTAATCCATTAATCCGTCAAGTAGCTCCGTTAGAGTTAATCCGCTAATTCCGTCGTTAATTAACGGAAATTAACCGTTAAACCCTTAATCCGCTAGTTTTTAAAAAGTTAACTTGGCTAATCACTAATTTGATAGTCCGCTAATCTGCTACTTGCTAATTTTTGCTTTTTACATATGAAACTTGGGTTTCCTTTATAAAAGACACTTTTAAAACCAGAGAATTTTATTAATACCCCAAAATATTTAAAAAATAACAGTTCTCAGCCAGCCCAGAGTCATTGGCCACCTCGGCCTCACCGACATCACCCTCACTAGCCACAACAGTTTCCTGATTGTGCAGTCTGTCCTTGCCGACTTCAGTCTCACTTACAGAGGGACGAGACAAGGGGATAGAATCTTGCTATATACTTGACTGCGATGCCATCATTATGAGTCTATGATCACTCCACAGTCGAAAGTTCTGTTGGCTTAGAGTCACTGTGACACTATCAATTTCATGATGTAAATCTCTATCTATATACCTAGGCTGCTTCCCCCAAGGAAAGGGAGGTAGCCGAGACAGGACGACACACTCCCCATTTACTCATCCATTCAAACACATTCATTCGCATCTTAGCCCCAAAGGGGAGAACAGACAGATCCTCACCGCACCACACCGCACAAGTGTCAACTGCGCAATGCAATCAGTGACATCCGCAGCAGGGCCCGACAGCAGAGCTGGTTTACCCCTGCCACATCATAACAGACCCATCCCCTTACCCGCACCTGACCTGACTAGCTGATCAGATCAAATGCGGGAGAATATCCCCTCAGGGCTGTGTCATCACTTATTCATTCACAATTTCTCTCCATTTATTTCTGTCACGCACGCCACTCTTCCTTGCTCAACAGACATCCCTCTCGCATCCAGCGCTCTCTTCACACTGTCCATCCATCCTATTTGTCGTCTTCCTCTCAGCCTTACACATCTCACATCAGATCTAGTTATCTTTATGCCCAAACCATCGCAACACCCTCTGCTCAACTCTGCCAGCCATCTCCCGAACAATGAAATGAAGATTTAAAACACATCTGACCTAAAGCTACCTGTAACAGAAAATAAATAACGGTTTCACGGAAATCAATGGAAATTCTAACCGAAGTTAACAAAAAAAAAAAAAAACGGATTAACGCATTAATAAAATATAGCTCCGTTAATAATGGATTAACAATTAACACGTTAACCCTCTGTGTGCCAGACACCCTTAGACATAAAATGGCACGCCAGTGCCGGCCAATTTTCGATTTTTTTTTCTTTTTTTTTGGCTAAAATGATAGGTTGTGTTAGGAAGAATACTGCCACCGTATTCCCTGCGTGTCGTAAAAGGCGACTAAAAGGGGTGGGGTGAGGGGACTAGGGACCCCCTCCTCTGTTTTTTAGTTCCTAAAAAGAGACAGGCCAGAGAAAGGGATGGGGGATTGAGTTATCCCCGTACTCTCAAGATTGGGTCTATGAATGTGCTTGGATGTAGTACGATTGAGGCTAAAAGCGAGGAGATTGGGAGAATGTTTGTGAGAAGAAAGTTGGATGTGTTAGCTTTGAGTGAAACGAAGATGAAAGGGATGGGGGAGTCTATGTTTGGAAGAGTGAATGGAAGATTGTCAGGTGCTGATAGAGGAAGGGCAAGAGAAGGTGTGGCCTTGTTAGTGAGTCCGGAAGTACAGCAGTGTGTGGTTGAATGGAAGGAAGTGTCATCGAGACTGATGTGGGTGAAAGCAAAATTTTAATGCGAGTTGTGGGTGTTTGTGAGTGCATATGGGCCTGGTAGTGAAAGGGATGAAGAAGAGAGGGAGTCTTTCTGGAATGATGTTGATGAGTGTCTGCAGAGTTTTGGAGCAAATGTGACTATGGTAATGATGGGAGATCTGAATGCTAGAGTGGGAAATGTAGCAGTTGAAGGTGTAGTTGGTATGCATGGTATGTCAGGAAGAAATGAAAATGGGGAACGAAATGATAGGGATGTGTGTTGAGCGAGAGATGGTGATTGGAAATACGCTGTTCGAGAAGAAAGATATTTATAAGTATACATGGGTGAGACAGGAGGGTGGAATGGTTGTGGATAAAACATTGATGGACTATGTGGTTGTGTCCAGGAATGTAATAGGAAGATTGTTGGATGTGAGAGTTCTGAGAGGGGAGGGTGGAGGTATGTCTGACCAATACCTGGTGAAGGAAAAGTTAAGAGTAGGTAAGAGATGGGGTGAGAACTAGGAGGATTAGGTGTGGCAGAGAGGTTTTGAAAGTGAGTGAGTTGGATAAAAGAGAGAAAATGATAGACTATCAGGAGAAATTGAAAGATGAGTGGAACGCAGTGAAAGATCAGGAAAATGGCAGTGTGGAGGAGGAGTGGCAGTTGTTTAAGAATGCTCTGGTGGGGCATGCAGAAGAGGTGTGTGGTGTGAGACGTGTGGGTGGTGGTGTAAGAAAAGGAAGTGAATGATGGTGCGAGGAAGTAAGTATGGCTGTGGCAGAGAAGAGACGTGCATATGAAGTGTGGCTGCAGAGGAAGGATGAGGTGTCATATGGGTGGTATAAGGAAAAGAGGAATAGGGCGAGAAGGGCTATGCGTGATGCTAAAGTGGCAGCAGATGAAAGGTGGAGTAAGCGACTGACTGAGAATTTTCAACAGAATAAGAAAATGTTCTGGAAGGAGGTAAAAGGTTGTGAAAGGGAGAGTCTGGGAAGGAAGAGCGAGTAAAAGCAGAGGATGGAAGGATGTTAATTGAGATGGATGCAGTAAGGAAGAGATGGGCAGATTATTTTAAAAGATTGTTAAATGTAGAGGAGGAAAGGGTGGCTGAGATTGTGACGGATGGAAGGGTGCAAGGAATAAATGTGTTGGGAGAGTTGAATAATACTTTGATCACGAAGGAGGAAGTGGAGAAGGCAGTAAAGAAGATGAAAACAGGAAAAGCTGCAGATATGGATGGGTGTGCTGTGGAATGCCTGAAGGGTGGTGGAGTGACTATTGTTGACTTGTTAGTGAGATTGTTGAATGTGTGCTTTGTGAAAGGAATGGTGCCAATTGACTGGGCAAGTGCTTGTGTGGTCCCGTTGTATAAAGGCAAGGGTGATAAGTGTGACTGTACTATCTTTAGGGGTATAAGTCTGCTGAGTGTTGTAGGTAAGGTGTATGGTAGTGTTAATTATGAGAGTTAGAGAGGGTACAGATGGAGTGATTGGTGATGAGCAGTGTGGCTTTAGAAGAGGGAGGGGATGCATGGATCAGGTGTTCGCTGTGAGACAAGTGTGTGAAAAGTATTTAGCGAAAGGCAAGGATGTGTTTTGGGCATTCATCGATTTAGAGAAAGTGTATGATAGAACTGATAGGGAGGCTTTGTGGACTGTTTTAAGATTGTATGGACTTGATGGTAGGTTACTAAAAGGGGTGAAAAGTTTTTATGTAAATAGTAGAGCTTGTGTAAGAGTGGGAAATGCTGTGAGTGATTGGTTTCCCATGAGAGTGGGGCTGCGACAGGGATATGTAATGTCGCCTTGGTTGTTTAATATTTATATGGATGGTGTCGTAAGGGAGGTGAATGCAAGAGTGTTAGGTGCAAGTCTGAGTCTGTTGAATGTTGATGGTGGAGAGTGGAATCTGAAGCAGCTGCTGTTTGCAGATGATACTGCACTGGTGGCTGATTCAGAGGAGAGACTGAGACGGTTGGTTGAGGAGTTTGGAAGGATGTGTGAAAGGAGGAAATTGAAAGGAAATGAGAATAACAATACAGTGATGAAGTGTACGAGATTGGTAGATGGTAGGGGGATGAATATAGTTTTGAAGGGTGAGTTGCTTGAGGAGGTAGAGTGTTTTAAATATTTAGGGACACATGTTGCTGTGGATGGAAGAATAGATGCAGAAGTGAAGTTTAGAATGAATGAAGTAGGTAAGGTGCTGGGAGGAATGAAAAAAGTGTTTAGATGTCGTTCGCTTAGAATGGATGTAAAGAGAAGGCTGTATGAGAGTGTTGTGGTACTGACATGGAATATGGGTGTAGCAGAGAAGAAAAGTTTGAATGTAATGGAGATGAGGTGTCTGAGGAGTGACGCATGTGGATCGAGTGTGAAATGATGAAGTGCGAAGGAGAACTGGATTTGTTCAGGAGAAGCCTGGTAGAGTTGAGCAGAGGGTATTGCGATGGTTTGGGCATATGGAGAGAGTGGATAATAAGCGACTGGTGAAAAAGATAACTAGATCTGATGTGAGAGGTGTAAGGCTGAGAGGGAGACCACAAATAGGATGGATGGACAGTGTGAAGAGAGCGCTGGATGCGAGAGGGATGTCTGTTGAGCAAGGAAGAGTGGCTCTGCATGACAGAAATAAATGGAGAGAAATTGTGAATGAATAAATGATGACGCAGCCCTGAGGGGATATTTTCACGCATGTGGTCTGATCAGCTAGTCAGGTCACATGCAGGTAAGGGGATGGGTCTATTATGATGTGGCAGGAGTAAACCAGCTCTGCTCTCGGGCCCTGCTGCGGATGTCACTGATTGCACTGCGCGGTTGAATCTTGAGCAGTGTGATGTGGTGAGGATCTGTCCCTTATCCCCTTTGGGGCTAAGATGCGAATGAATGTTTGAATGGATGAGTAAATGGGGAGTGTGTCGTCCTGTCTCGGCTACCTCCCTTTCCGTGGGGGAAGCAGCCTAGGTATATAGATAGATAGATAAAATGATAGATTTTGACGTGAAAAACAAAAAAAAAAAATATGACCATTAAAAGACTCACCGGAGGCTAGAAGTGAGTTTTCTGGAAGTCCCCGGTCCACCACTCAGGTGTGGTTTCCCAGGAACTACAGTGAAGGTGAGAGAAAACCTCGTTTTCTATGAAGGTAAACTCAGGTATTCTAGCCAACGTTACTCTCGGAAGGTCTAGGAATTTTTTTTTTTACACTTTTCAGTTCACTTCATATGCATACTTTTTTTATCACTTGATCTCATACAGAAAACATCTTTTTTTCCCATATAAATCACTTAGTACTGCAACACCTGTCACGAATCTCTCACTGTGCATCCTTCGTCTTACATTTACGGTAACTTATGTACAATTTTACTTCACTATGTACTGCACTTACACTTATGGTAAATTATTTACAACATGCCTTCAGTATGCACAGACACTGTAAGAGTATTTCTGAGTGTCTCACTGTGATTACATCGTCTTACACTTATGATAACATTACTTCATCACCTCCCTCATCCAAGGGCCGTGGGGAAGCATGGGGAAGTGTAGGGAAGGAGGAAATGTCACACTGGAGGTGCTGGGAAGTGTGGGGGATAGGGGAACACCTTCCCTGGATGTGCTGGGAAATGTAGCAAAAGGAGGAACACTGTCACGAGATGTACTGGGTGTGGGGAATTGGGGAACACTTCCTGTGGATGTGCTGAGCGCGGGGAATGGGGGATCACTTTGTCCCGAGGTGCTAGGGCGGGCTGGGTCACGTGGGTCTGAGGGATAGCACGGGCGAGATGACTCACCCACGTCCCCAGACAGTGGAATATTCCCAAATCTCCTTCTCTTCCTCCTAACACTTCCAACCCAACGTGGGGAAATTCTCTGCTTCCCCAGCCACCTAGGAATACTAGAAGCCTCACCTTCCTCCTCTGAATCCTTCTCTTCGTCACTAGGGCTAGGCGATGACGTGCTGATGGCCTCATCCCTCGGGTACTAACATACCCATCATACCTGGATTTCCTTGGTGTGGGTATTTCCTCCTCACTAGTACTTTCATCTTCTGGTTGCACATAATCCTTATCGTGCATGTCGTCGCAAATGTCGCTTTCACCAGTGTAGGGTACTTCAGGAGCTCCTGAATCTCCTTGTCAGAGAGACCACGACGAGACATGACTGTACAGTATGAGTGTTACAAGAAGTGTGAGGCTGAGAGAGGGCAATGACTCAGCATGTGGGTGTATAGGCCTGAGCGCCTGAGGCAAGGTGGTGGAAGAGTTGACGTACATCATCACCAATTTTTGCGCTCCTAGTTTGAAAATTGCGCTCTCCATGATTTTTGGAAAAAAATGATGTTTTAAAATGGCACTGGCACTGAGCGTGCAGTTGCATAACGCCATTTTAAAATGACACTGGCACGGGGCGGGTTAATGCCCATCACTGCTGGGTATGCTTGTTTGTTTTCTTCTCTCACAAATCTACTTTCTTTAGTAAGAACTGACAGGAAATTAGTTTATTACTTCACAAATATCTTTTTCATTGATGCAGAATTTCTCCTTATATATGATGGATTGTATTTTAACTTTTGTTTTGCTTAATATGTAGCTATAAAACAACTTTGGTTGATGAGTACTTTTATTTATAATGTCTTCCTCAAACTGCATTTGAGCTTCTATCCTTATCTTTGTATGATCATTTCTTGCCCACTTGTAGTTGTTATATGCTCTCTCACTTTTATGTCATCTGTATCTGATCCATAGCAAATCTTTTTTCTCTTTTGGATTTTTACAATCAGTATTAAACCAGTTCTTAATCCTCATTTCTGTGTCTTTGTACAATGGGACAATTATGGACTCCTGTCTCATTAAATTTCTTTTTTCCATGTCTTTGTGCATTGGGACGTAATTATGGATGCCTGTTTCGTTAAATTCACAGATCCTTTTTTATATATAACATTTAAATTTTGTCATCTTGGCTCCTTTTCCCAATCTATATCCTCAGTGTACTTCTTTAGATCATTATAGCTGCCCTTTTTATAGTTTAGACCCTTTTTGTAATTCCCATTACCTCTAACTATATCTTATGTTATCCTGAAATTGTAATCTAGTACTTCATGTTCACTTTTGCCGAATGGGGGGAGACAGATTATGAGATCTAATAATGAGGGGTCTTCTGGTCCTCATTTTCCTGTGTTCTTCACATGTTGTGTTAGAAAAAAAAATCCTGTATAAGATCCAAGAGCTTTTGATCTCAACAACTTTCATGACTTTTTACATCTAGAGTATTTTAGTGTATATTTGTGTTAAAATCTTCCATTACGGTAGTGTAATTTTTTCAGATTTTTCTTCCATTCTCTTCTGCCATGTCTTCATATTCACCTCTATCCCATGTGTTTGTCTTGGGTGGCATATATATAGATTTGCCATAATTAATATCCCCTCTGATGTACTAATCTCTACTGTAACTAATTCTGCTTGTGAGGGTATGTCTGTTTCTATCTTTTTTACTTGGAGTCTTTTCTCTGTTTTTATCATAATTCCTTCGTTTTCTAAATTTATCTCTTCGCCAAGTATTGTATTCATTCAAATTTAAAGAGTCGTTTGATATCCTTTGGGTTAATTCTGTTACTGTTAGACTAATAATATGAGGCTGATCTTCTGTGATATAGTCTTTTATCTCTAATAATTTGTATACCATTCCACCTACATTTGAGTACATCAACTTAGCCGTATTGCTCACATATTTGACATTGGTTGAGTCTACTATCTTGCTTTTTATTTAATCCCTGCTGTTTGTGTCATTTTTTACTTGTAATCCTACTACTTAAAAAAAAAAAATTGCTTCTCTCTTCATCTGATTCTTCATCATTCTTTCTTTTTGCTTCCTCTCTCTTTTCCATTAGTAGTCCCCATTCCTCCTGAGTTAGGCACCATTTTATCTACACTTCTTTGTACTTCTTTGATTCTATATGTTTGTTTGCATTTTTTAATACGTCTTCTACAGTGTTCACGCTTTGGAAGGTTACTTTCAGTAGTCTTAACTTGTTTCTCTCATATTTCGTAATCTCTTTAATTCCACTACATCTTTCTCACAGATTTCCTAGGATACTGCTTTCAATGTGTTCATTATATTTATCATCTTATCTCTGGTTGTTCTATTCTTTTATTTCTTCTTCAACTTTACCAGCGATAACTATAGATTTGTTAATCCCAGCTGTTTCCTTTATCAGCCTTGGGTTCTTCCTTATGATGTCTTTCACCTCTCTTGTCATGTTTTTTGCTTCAGCTTCGTTTTTTTAGATCTTGACTTGTTTTGGCTACTTCTGCCCATGTGTTTTGTACTTCCTCTGTGCAATATCACATCATTTCATTTGCCTGAGTTATTTTCTCATCAGTTTCTACTTAGTTCTGTCAGATTACCCGCTTGTCTAATTATGTCTTTACCATTACTGTACTTCAAAACTCTCTCATGGTTGGCTATTGTACTTCCCATTTCGCTCATTTGCTTCCTAAGAATGTCTACCTCAGCTTGTAGCTCACCTATTGTTGCATCTATTCTGATTAATTCCTTTACCAGTTCGTCATGTTTTTCTTTTTGTTACTACAGTCCCTTCTTTATTTCATCCAATTCCAGTTTGAAAGTCTCCTCCAGTTTATTTACTTTCTCTGCTAATCTATTAAATGTAACCAGTTCCACCAGGTCTGTGTAGTCATAATTTAATTCTTTTACTGTTTCCCTTCCTCTTACCTTGTTGCATTTCTTGAAAGTACACCGTCTAATAGAAATATACTTTTTACTTACAGTTTAGCATCTCCGTTGTCAGTGCTGGAATTTACCCAGCGCTCGTCTGTTCACCTGACGCAGCGCCTGTCATCTGCTAAAGCCGTAAATTCCTTTAGAGTTCTGATTATTTGATATGCTTTCTTTGGACACCATTTTTTCGCTTCTACTTGATCTTCAGTCGTCTGTAATTTAGTACCGAGCTTGGCTCATTTTCAGATATAATTAGGTATTCTGCAGCTGAGCCGAGTGCAGAGCGCGGTGACACACGTCTGCTCTGTCATGTAGTTCACTAGTGTGTGTGTGTGTGTGTGTGTGTGTTAAGTGCCTAGAAACAGCCAACATCATCGAAGCTTAACATTTTCTAAGATGATTAAAAAGCCTTTCCAGTGCCATCCTTTCTACTAAATTCTTGGTACTGTGATGTGACTATTTTGCTTATGGAGACCTCTTGGTTAAAAGGAGCTCAGCTAATTTCAAATAAACTTGACCCAGATTTCTGTTCTTTTTGCAGTTTATATCACGTACCACAGTAGCAGAATGAATTAATTCCAGACTCTACATCTACGCTATAACAGTTATTCGTGACTAACATCAGTGTTAATCTATTGTTACAACTCAAAATCCAAGATGGAGACAATAATTTGAGGTCATATTAGAGTGAAAAAAATATACAAACATTCTTCCCTAATCTTTTCAGAAGTTTTTTTTTCCTTCAGAAGATGAATGGAGGAAGAAAAAAAAACAAATAAAAAAAAAGTCATGCACCAAAATACAGTTGTCCCCCATTCATTTAAAAAATCTGTAACTGTTGTAGGTTGAAGTTTAGGGGGGGGGGGGAGGAACTAAACAGGGGATGCGAGTTCCAAAGAGAAGCAGCCCTGGGAATAAATGATTTATCATAATCGTGTGGTGGTGACATAAAAAATACACTAAAATTGACAACATTTAGAAGAAAGTGTTGACCTTCCCCAGAGATAACACTGAAAACATCTAGAAGAAAGTGTTGTCCCTCCCCTGAAATAATATTATAATCGAGTGATGTATTAAGGAATACATTGAAGATTGACAGCACTTAGGAGAAAGTGTTGGCCCTACCCAGAGATAACATTGACAACATCTAGGAGAAAGTGTTGTCCCTCCTCAGGGATAACACTGACAACATCTGGGAGAAAGTGTTGACCCTCCCCAGAGATAACATTATAATCTAGTGTTGTCATAAAGAATACACCGACATTGACAACATTTAGAAGAAAGTGTCGACCCTCCCCAGAGATGTCTGCCAACGCGTCCATGGCCCAGCTACTGACGAAGAGGGAGATTCAGGAGGTGTCGCTGGAGCTGCAGGATGAGACGGATCCCTTCACCCTCGCCACTAGGATCTTCTCACACTACCTTGGGGGACGCCACTTTGGAGAGGATCGCCTGGATGAATTGACAGAGGTAAGGGAGTGGACTGCTTACCTTAGTTTGATGTAGTGTTTCTTAGTATTTCTTACTGAATTCAATATTCTTTCTTATACTGTCTGTTGTTACGGGTGTAGATTGTGTTTTAAGATATTGCTCAATCTTACTTATGGTCCTGCATGTTGTTACTGTTAGTATTATAAGAAGTGGCAGTAGTAGTAGTAGTAGCTTCAGTAGTGTTGTTATTATTATTATTATTATTATTACATTGCATTATTATTATTATTATTATTATTATTATTATTATTATTATATTGCATTATTATTATTATTATTATTATTATATTGAGGTATTATTATTATTATTATTATTATTATTATTATATTGAGGTATTATTATTATTATTATTATTATTATTATTATTATTATTATTGTGGAGGAAATCTAGGAGTTTTGACCTAAAGGCTCCGTCAGGAAAAAAAAAAAAAAACTAAGAAAATGGGGTATGAAAAAAAGACAAAATAGAAATGACTAACTGCTTACACTAGACTTAGACTGAGGCATCCGTCTATAGATAGATAGATAGATAGCTTACGATAGATCATTCCTCATGTGGTCTAGCCGATAAGAATTAAATTAGAGCCCCCGTTCAAAATCCTAAAGTACCTCATTTTCTACTACAGAGATAGGGGCGTTCATTCTACAGTTGATTTCTGCAGATGCAGAAACGGTCGAAAAATAACGTGGCGTCTTACGGTACTGCATATTGTTGCTACTAGTAGTAGTAGTAGTGGTAGTAGATTAGTAGTAGTAGTAGTGGTAGTAGTAGTAGTAGTTATAGTTGTAGTAGGATTTTTAAGTAGTAATAATAATAATCGTCATCATTATCATCATCATTATCATCATCATTATCATCATCATCATAATCATCATCATAATCATCATCATCATTATCATCATCATTATCATCATCATCATCATCATCATCATTATCCGGACCTCCTTTCCAACTCTAGGACAGGGCGAGGCGTAGCAATGTCCAGACAGCCCAAATTTGTGCAATCTAATCGGCCACGCTTCCATTCACTTATCATTCAAGCCCTCGGAATCCTGGCTCTATCAGATACATCAAAAACATTCGCCACGTTTTGCAGCATCACATAAAAGTGTCTGATAGAGTCAATCTGGATGCTGCCAGGCTAAAAAGGGATCCCAAATCCCTGATCATGCACTACTCCTCACTACATTCATCCAGCCAGCTCGATTTCTTGTCAGTTCCGGAGCCTTACCGCTTCCAAACCTCTCTTCTTCACACACTCATCCACCATATCTCTCCATCTTCTCCTTGGCTTACTTCGCCTCCTTCCTCTTTAAATTCACTCAGATATACCTTTTTCACCACTCCATGGGCCAGTGTACTGAGTGGTCCTGCCATCTGGTTGGAGTCCGTGAACTTCTCCCAGAAAAATGTTCTGCGGGTTTCAAAGATAAATATTTTTATGTGCTTTCATGTAGTTTCCTGAAACCACAAAATTTTCAAATGCCTTTGACAATCATGCTATTGGTGTGTAAGTGGCATTAGAAGAGAGAGAGAGAAAAAAAAGAAAACTCATAAAACAGGAACCATCATCTCCATGGAATCAACTTCTACATACATTTTACTATTCAGTAAACATCCCATTTAATTGGTGTAAGACTATAACGTGGCAAATATTTGGAGAAATGCTTTGATGCACAAATTTTGTCATATTTTAAAATTTGCTGCCAGAGCAATGTATGACATGTTTTCCTGGTTGCTCTCCACTCAACACCTCTTCCGCATCGCGCCTGCCGCAGCCTACGACATTTGGCGTCGATCTTTGATGGAAACCTGGCCCGTCCTTTCACTTGTTTCATGAATGGGGGCTGGTCTGCGTTAAAAGCCGAATTTGATTTGCAGTCAGCCACAGCGCTAACTGTTCTTATTGTCAATGTCACGCAACCAAGTCATCCCATCACTGATGCACCGCGCCAGTCTCGTATTTGTTTACAGTCGTACGTGTGACAGAGCCGAGTACCGAATGGAAATGTCGCATGGCGAATTTATCCATATCTTGCATCATTATTTTTAAGAAATCGAAATTCTTTTACGTACATTCGAATTATTTACCATCTTTATATATGCATGAAGGCAATGTTTCCACAAAACACATCCATAGAATGCACCTGATAGGAGTACAACATACTTTTGAATACTATTTTTTTCCCAAATCACCTTTATAAGGCCATGAATACTGTAGAAACCTTAGTTTTGTTGGTGTAAACTTAATGTTCAACATAACAACACTCAGTTTTAGCTGGCTTTGGGTAGAATAACATCAAATATTGGTAGCTGTAACCCTCACATCCACAGAACTCGTATCTGGGAGAAGTTCACAGACTCCCACCAGATGGCAGGGCCACTCACTGCAATGAACCATTGTTATTCATTCTCTCCACATAACCATATCATTTCAGTACACTCTCATCGATTCTGGTATCCACCGACTTCCTCACACCACATCTTTCACGAATCACATTATTTCGTATGCTATCCACCCTCTGTACTCCACATACATTCCTCAGTAGTCTCATCCCCACTGCTCTTGCTCTTGACTTTTCATTTTCATGCCACACCATAGTCTCACATCCGGATGTTAAAGTTGGCACTAACACTCCTTCATGTAAGCCTCGTGCAGCTGCAACATTCAAGCCTCTGTTTCATATCAAGGCCTTCATTGCACCAGGTAGTTTTCTACCTTGTGTCACTCTACTTTCAACTTCTTTTGCACATTTTCCACTCTTTTCATTCACTGTACCCAGGTATTTGAACTCTCTCCTCAATTCCACTCTCTCTCCATTCACTGTAACATCGCACTGCGAGTCACCTTCTCTCTCTCTCTCAATAACCATCACTTTACTCTTTTCTACATTTACTCTCAAGGCACGACGCTCACAGACATCAGCAAAACACTGCACTAGCCTACCAAGTTCTTGTCCGGTATTTGCAAGCATTACTGCATCATCAGCCTACAACAAATTTGAAATATTCCATTCATCTCCATTCATTACTAACGCCACTGCTCTCTCCACTACTCGTGTATTTACTTCTCTCATCACCCCATCCATGTATATACTGAACAACCATGAGGACATCACACAACCTTGTTGCACGCCCACACCCATCATAAACCATTCACTTAGATGCCCATTAACCCTTACACATGATTCACTACCATCATAAAAACCCATGACGGTATCTAGCAGCTTACCATCTACATTGTACATGAGCAAAACTTTCCACAATTCTTCTCTGTCCACTTTGTCGTATGCTTTTTCCAGATCCATGAGTGCCACAAACACCTTATGGTCCTTCTCACAAGCCTTCTCTGCTGTCTGTCTCACTGCCAATATTTGATCCGCATATACTCTGCCACTCCTAAATCCACCATGTTCATCACTCACTAGAAATTCTGATATCTCTCCGACTTTATAATACTGTAATTCTTCCATATACCTTCATATACTTTCCCTACCACACTCAGTAAACTTATGGCACGATAATTCTTGCACTGATCACAGCCTTTTTCCATGCTGCTGGCACCGTTTCACTCTTCCATGCCTTCTTGCTTGTCTCCAACAAGCACTTCATTCCGCTTGCTCCACAACACTTAATCATCTCCGTATACACCTCATCAACCCCAGATGCTTTCCCATTTCTCAGCCGCTTCACAGCACTCTTCACCTGTGCAAGTGTCACGTCTTCTGGCACTGCATTCCTTCTCTCCACACCCCCAAAACCAATCATGTTTACGGCCGCTCTGCTCTCTCTATTCCCACTCATCAGGCTTTCAAAATATTCTTTCCATCTGGTCCTTACTTCATCCCCATGGGTTAATAATCTACCGCCTACATCCTTCACACCATCACATTTCTTTCCACTTTTACATTTCCGCACCTCTGTCCAGAATAACTTCCTTTTTTCAGAGTAGTTTGCATTCATTTTTCTTCATAGATCATCATTTACCTCCTCCCTTTTCCTCTTCACTAGTCTCTTTACGTGCTTCTTGCTCTCAATATATTCAGTTCTTATTTCAACTGAACCACTGTCCTGTAACCATTTTAGCCACTTCTTCCTCTTTTCCTCCACCACTCTCTTAACCTCATCGTCCCACTATACCGTACCTTTCTTCTTTGTTGTTACTCTTGCCACACCACACACCGCTTTAGCATTCCTAACTAAGCAATCCCTATGTGCATTCCATAGGCTGTCCAGATCCATTTCATTTCAATTCATTGATTCTAACTCCTCCTCTACTTTGGTCCTGTAATCATCTGCCATTTCTTTGATCCTCAGCTTCTCAACTTTCAGTCTTTCTCCCTGACTGCTGCTGCTCTCTCTTGATCCACCTCACTCCTCTCACTTTGATCTTGCGTACCACAATCATATGACCTGACACACCTCCACGTTGTCCTCTTACGGCTCTCGTATCAGCAACCATTCCCAGCATCGACCTCTCTATGAGCACACAATAAATCAGGCTCCTTTGAACACGATCCCCATCCCTATAAACCATGTATTTTTATGTGCAACATTGTGTTTGAGATAAGAGTTACAAATGCACAACCTCCTTTCCTGACATATATCCTTTAGTCACTTCCCATTATCATTTTCTGATGGTACTCCATTGCAATCCATTATGTTATCCTCAGGACCAGTGCCTACTCTTCCATTCATATCACCCATTACGATCATTCTGGAGCTCCTGGGCATTTCTCCCACTGCTACATCCAGCTTATCCCAATACCTGTCTTTCTCTCACTTCTGTCCTGACACGGTGCATACACTACAATGACCGCCACTTTCACCCTCTGAAACTTTAACATGACATACATGTATCTCGTGCTGATACATTTGTAGTCTCATTCCACTCTGTCACACCTCATTCATCCACAAAGAAACTCCTTCCTTATAATTATGAAAATAATGTTACGTCCCCAAACTGGCACAGGCTCCAACAGCAGTTGTTCGGTACAGGAAGGACGTTGCCAGGTGAGATGTTCGTCCTACGGTCAGCCTTTCAATGTAGAGCACACAAGTTCAGCTGAGGTGGAAATAAACACTGGCCTCTTAGAGTTCACTTTCTTTATTTTCCAAATAATTCCACTTAATGCTTTCCATCTTCACCTTACTAGTCTCACAAACACTAGAGCTATACAAACTTTAATAACTGCAATTACACTTCATGCTTGACAACATTTCACTGTTATCACAAGTACCGAAAATATACAAATTCACTGCACTAACACTTAATGCTTGCCAACAACACTTCACTATTTCCACAAGCACTGCACTGACACACAGCTACACTCAAACTGAATTGAAAATCATTTGAACTCGAAATAATCTCTTCTCCATCCTTATATAAGCTTGCATTGTTCGAGAATGATCTACTCCACAGTCGTGGTGTATTCTAGAGAGAGAGAGCACAGTTACCAACTCGGTAATAACCAAAACAGGGAAGAGTTTGCTTACATAACACTAAATTATTTACCATACAAACTTAAACTGAATTACACAATTTTACAAGCAATCAATTAAAACCTTATAGAAAGAGCAGAAAAATTAATGCATAAATTATAAAATAACTACTCACAAACAGCAGGCAACCTGGCAACTCTGACTCGTACCAGAACCTATGGTAAACTTCGGGAAACATCGAGAAACATCTCGGCTACCTAACTGGCAAATCTCGCTTCTTAGCACTACCCCCACCCTAGATCTTTGTCGTCCCAACAAAACTACACAGTCTATACAAACATAAACCTTAATCCTAATGACACATCTAACTTATCAGGTCTTCTTCTATGCCACTTCCGTCGACGTCCTTGCTCCTCCACACAGTCCACTCCTCCTGGAAGGTCTTGGTCCTCTTCCTGACTCACTTCTTCTCTTGGGAAAGGGTCACCATCCTCTTGCACTTCAGCTCCTTGGTCCTCTTCAACATCCTCGACTGCTGGAGAGCACGATGCCTTGGAGATGCCTCAGCTGTACTGTTCTGTCCCGTGGTATTGCCACAGACTATTCATGTGTATCACTTTTGGACAAGACTTCCTGCCTCCCCGAATCCAATACGTTACATCTAATAGGCGATCCAACACAGTGTAAGGCCCGTCCCATGGGCTTTGCAGCTTCAGTGACTGTCCCTGCTTTCGCTGAGGATTGTATAACCAAACTTGGACACCATCCTTGAAGTTCACCTCACTTGCCTTGGCATCATACTTGCAATTCATCACCTCCACTGAAAACTGAAGGGCTCCTCTCACTTGATGATGTACCTCAGCCAGCCTTTCCTGAGGATTCTTCACATAGCTGGAGATGTCTGTAGGCAGCTCTTCACCAGGTGGTTTTCCCACTAACAAGTCAAGAGGTAAGTGTTAACTCAAGGCCCAACAACAGCTTTGCATGTGTGTAGCTGGTAGACTCATGGGATGCAGAATGATATGCCATCAACAACGCAGGTAATTTCTGGTCCCATTCTGTTTGTCCTTCTATGCAGTACTTGGCCAGTTCTTGTCCCAAGGTCCAATTGAATTTCTCCATCATCCCACCTGACTGTGGCCTTAGTGGGGTCGTCCTGGTCTTCTTGATCCCTAATAACTTGCAGCATTCATGGAACACAGCAGACTCAAAGTTTCTACCCTGTTCTGAATATAGCTCTTGTGGCATCCCAAAATGACAGAAAACCTGGTCAACCAAAACCCGAGCAACAGTCGCAGCCTCTTGATCGGGGATGGAATAGGCTTCTGGCACATTGTGAAGTAGTCCAAGGCACCACATGTATACCAGTTTCCTCTTTCAGTTAGTGGCAGAGGTCCAACAATGTCCACCGTGACTCCATCGGTGCACCCACTTGGTACAACTGAAGTGGGGTGCAACCATGTTTCTTTGGTCCTTTCTTGGCACAGCATACATCTCAGGCTCGACACGACTCTTCAACATCCTGACGCATTCCAATCCAGTAGAACCTCTGTCACAGCCAGCTTAGAGTTTTCTTCACTCTCAGGTGCCCACTAATGATCTGGTTATGGGACTCATCGAAGATCTCAGACCTCATCTTCTTCAGAAGCACCAGTTGCCAATACTTGCTGAGGCTATCGGCTGTCTCCCACTGATGCTCCAATAGTCTGTTGTTCAAATGAAGGTCTTACTGACTTTAGCAACTCTTGATCGTAGGGCTTAACCTGGAAATATCTTCCCATGATGGTTGCACTGTACTCCATTGCAGCCACTCTAGCACTGGTTGTAAATCTGCATCCTCCATCTGCTTCCTTTTCAGGTCTTCATCTGACGCTGGCCCTATCACTGCAATACAGCTGCATTTCTTACTATTATCTTCCTTTTTACTACACTGCCAGCACTCTGGATCACAAGGCCAACGACTAAGGCTGTCAGCATTGCCATGTACCCCCTCAGGATGGTGCTGCACCTCATGATTTTGCTGGCCTAGCTTCCTGAGCCAGCGTGCCAGTTGTCCTTCTAGATTCTTTAGTGTTTTCAGCCACTTGAGTGCTGCATGGTCTGTCCTGATGATGAAGTACGACCCATACAAGTAGGGATAGAAGAAAACAAGGCTGTTCATTACTGCCAAGAGCTCCTTATGGGTCACACAATAGTTCTGCTCTGGTGGGGCGAGTTTCGTGCTGTAATATGCCACCACATACTCCTTGTCATCCTTCTTCTGTGACAGGACTCCACCAATACTATGGTCACTTGTGTCACAGTCCAAGATAAATAGCTGATTCTGGTCTGCATACGGCAATACTGGAGAGCTTGCCAATGCATACTTGAGTTCGTCGAAGGCTGTCTGAGTCTCTGTTGTCCATGCAAACGTCTGCCTTTTCCCCAACAGCTTATAAAGAGGTGCAGCTATCATTGCAAAGTCTTTAACAAAACTCTGATAGTAGGTGCACAAGCCCAGAAAACTCTGTAGCTCTCTCACACAAGTTGGAACTGGCCAGTTTTCTACAGCTGCCACCTTCTCTGGGTCAGTACGGACGCCGCTCTCGCCTACAGTATGTCCCAGGTACTTTACTTCCTTCTGAAACAAGTAGCATTTCTTGGGGTTCAGCTTGAGGTGTGCTGCATGGATCCTGTTCAACACCTCCGACAGCCTCTCCAATTCCTGGTCGAAAGTCCGTCCAAACACAATTACATCGACCAGATAGATGAGAGCTGTCTGCCTGTGCAGGCCTTCAAGTATGCAGTCCATGAGGCACTCAAAAGTAGCTGGGGCATTGCATAGGCCAAATGGCATCACTTTAAACTACCTTAAACTTCTCCCATATGAAGGCTGTCTTTTCTTTGTCCTTCTTTGCAACCTTGACCTGGTGGTATCCTGCCTTCATGTCTAGGGTGGAGAACCACTTAGCACCTGACAGAGCATCGAGGGTGTCATCAGTTCTTGGCAAGGGGTATGCATCCTTCACTGTGACTTCATTCAGGGCTCAATAATCTATACAGCACCTTACTGAACCATCCTTTTTCCTTTCTAGAACCACTGCTGATGCCCAAGGACTGCTTGACTTTTCTGTTAGGCTACTCCTTGACTTTGGAGATTCTCCATCACCTTCTCCATTTCTTGCCATTAGGCTGGCGCCATCCTCTGCACTGGCTGTTAATCGGGCAGTGATCCCTGGTGTCTATGCTATGCTCCACCAGATCAGTGCAACCCAGGTCTAGGTCTCCAGTGGAGAAGACAGGAGCCAGCCAGGCATTGGCAACTCCATGAGAAAGGGTCTTGTAGGTGCTGTGGCAGATACTCTCCTTTGATTACGTTCCTTTTACGAGCCTTCCTCTGGTACCAATCAGGGTCCACCGCCTGGCATAGTCCCACAGTTTCTCCCTCATTGATCTTCTGTGCTCATGGGAGATACTGGCCACCACAACCAGCACTTCATCTGCACTTGTTTCCTCCAGCATTCTCCCCACCATCATGAAGGCCTTCATCTTGCACCGTGCATCATGCTCCACTACCCCTATACAGCTGTCAAAAGAGCCACTTACCTGACTGAAGCAACAGTTCTGATTTTGGGGTTATCACTGTAGTGTGGAGCACCCTCAACTCACCACCAGAACTGGTACATTTCACTGCCATGATGGGAACCGACCTTCCTCAAACCTTCAGCTTCATGGAGGAAAAATCCAGCTCACATCCCATGGACATCAGATAGTCCAGACCCAGAAGACAAGGATCCTCCATGTCAGCCACGTAGACTGAAAGAGTAGCCTCTTGCCCTGCCACTTCAATTTGGACATCCAGGGGTTCCCTCAGTTCTGCATGGTGCCCAGTTATGCCACACAGTTGTTCTGATGACTCGAGCAGATACCAATCATGTAACACATCAGGCCTCACGAAAGTCTGCTCTAGGCTGAATCAATCATCAGGGAACACTTCCTTCCGTCTATCCTTCCGTCTATTCACACATTGTCGATTGCCGTCCTCTTGCATTTTCTCGGTGGTGGGGCTACTTGGGAAAAGCTTGCTGGTGGTTGCCCCCTCACACCAGCCTCCGCTAGTTTTCTGCTACTTTCTGGTCTTCTGCAACTTTCTTCATATCATCCTTTTTCTTCTTTGGACACTCGGAACTGAAGCGTCCCACCTCATTACATGTCCAACACGCTTTTGTTACAAGTGAAGATTTCCTTACTCTGCTCTGTTCTTGCTCCTTCTTCCATATATGACAATCCTCCTTGTGCCTCGACTTCCCGCAGAACCAGCAGCCTCTCCAGTCTTCCCCTGTTCCCTCTTCCACTTGTAGCAGTCCTCTTTTCTGTGTCCTGGCTTTTCACAGTACCAGCAACTTCCCTCAAATTTTTCCTTTTTACATACCTGCCCCTTTCTTGCCTTGAATCCTGCATTACGACCTGTCTGAAAGGTGGATGTACTGGACCAGACATAGAACTCAAATTCTAGAGCCCTGGCTAGTATTTCTTCCATGCTTCTTGGTTGTGCCTGCTTCACTTGCACCTTCAATTCTGCACTATCAAGAGCATTGATGAACCAGTCCCTCAGTAGAATAGCCAGTAGGTCAGATGCTGCTCCAGGGTATGCCTTGTATGCCATACTCTCCATGTCATGAGCAAGCTGCTGTAGGGATTCTCCTCAAGTTTGTATGTGGCTCCGGAATCTTGCTCTTTAACCCACCTCATCCCGGCCGATTTACCACCAGTGACCCCCCCCAATCCCAGCAGATTTTAGAAAAGTGTTTTTTTTTTTTGGCTAAAACCTCCGCTTTTAATGAGAAACATCGGAAATTCAGAAAGTGCTCAGTTGAGTTTAGAAATACCAAATACAGGTACAGTACCCCCACCTTGGTACCATGTTCCCTCATGCCAGGCTTCAGAGTAAACGATGTCTTGGGAGGGGTAACAATTTCAAACCACTCATTTTAAGTAAATATTTATTTATTTGGTATGAATTATATGTAGTACAAGAGTATATTGGTCTTCAGAAAATAATATAGGCGATATATGCGTTGTTCACTTACCAAAAACATCAACATATGGCACCTTCTCTTATGACATTACTGCCTCATCACTTCTGCTTGTTTTTTCCTCTGGCTTATTTCTTCCTTTGTCCTCGACCTCAGGAATCACTTTCACCTTGAATTTCGTCATTGGAGAGACCATGGTGCAACATGTCTTTACTGGCCAGGTCACTGCTAACAGGTGAGCTGCCGAAAAATGGCATGTGGAAGGAGGGGGGGCCAGGTGGGGCCATGCATTATCCTCGCCTGGCGTTGGGAAGAGGATGGTCTCCCACATATGCTTACGAAAAATCACCCGTGAAACTTGAAAAATGTGCAAATGACGGACCTCGCAAATGCAAATCATATGGATACGTCGTTGGGTGTCTGTGTGACAAAACGTGGTGATGTATCCATACGTCGTTGGGAAATGGCTGGTTAAACCTCACTCTGGTATGTGGTTCCATATCTGCACTCCAACACTTCTACTAGGGACTGATAACTGTTCCTCTCCATCACTGACATCTGGCCCAGAATTTCCATTGTGGCACCCTTAATGCTAATAGCAAGCTGCACTGCCCTCTGCCTATCATCCCAACCATTCTGATTCGCAAGTAACTAAAACTGTGCACGGTAAGCATCCCAAGATACTCTGCCAGCAAATTCTTGAGGTTTCTTTTTAATTGGATCCCCATTATAGCCATGCACTTCACTGGTTTGGGGCCTAAAAACTGGTGCATCATAATTAAGGCCAGGACCTAAAATTTCTGCCTTCTGATTATTCAGCCCTGTAATGCTATCTTTAGATGCCTGGGATCCATCAAGATTCTCCATACACTGTCCATTCCTTTCATATGCTCCCTTTACACTAACCTGAGGCTCAACAGTGCAGTATTTCTCTACAGCCTCAATTTTCTCACTAATTATCTTCATATGGTCGACTACATGCTTAAGCTGGCTATCTACATGCTGTCTGCACTCCATCACAATTCCCTCACTAATGTTTAGTTGATTGTCTACATGCTGTCCGCACTCTCACTATTCCCATGCTAATCTTCAGCTGGTTGTCTATTTGCTTCACATGGTACTCTAGATGCTGTCTGAACTCCATCACATTATTGCTTATCTCGCACTTCTGCTGCTGTAGCTCAGCATATAGTTCCTCCTTCAACTGATGCTGTTCTTCCCTTCCCCCTTGAAAGCTTCCATCTGTCCTTGCATCCTCAATTGTAATTCCCTCTGTTGCTCCTGTAATTCTTCCTGAGGCTGTTCATACCATGCTTTCTGTTCTTCATTCTGTGTCTGTAATTGTTCTTTTTTGAGTTTTTTCTGTCCATCATTCTGTGCCTGCAGGTGTACATTTTGTGCCTGTAACTTTTTAAGTTCTTTCTTTTGTGCCTGTAGTTGTCCTTTGAGTTCGTTTCTGAGCTTTTTCTGTCTTCACTCTGAGCTTGTAGTTGGGCACTTTGTGCTTGTAATTGTTCTTTGAGTTCTTTCTTCTGTACCTGTAATAGCTTCACAATTGTCGCCAGGAACATTTCCTCCTCCTGCCCAGCTCGAGACCTTGTCTACACACTCCTGCTTCCATGTCGAAGTTTAGCCTCACTGCAGCCCTGAATAATCCCGCTCCTGACACCAATGTTATGTCCCCACTCCACACTACCACAGTCTCCAACAGCAGTAGTTCAGTACAGGAAGGACATTGCCCAGTGAGTTGTACCTCCTATGGTCAGCCTTTCGGTGTACAGAACACAAGTTCAGCTGAGGCGAAAATAAACACTAGCTTCTTAAAGTTAACTGTCTTTATATTCCAAATAATTCCACTTAATGCTTTCTGACTTCACCTCACTATTCTCACAAACACTAGAGCTATACAAACTTTAATAACTGCAATTACACCTAATGCTTGACAACACTTCACTGTTTTCACAATTACCAAAAATATACAAACTGCACTGCACTGATATTTAAAGCTTCCCAACAACACCAACAACACTTCACTATTTCCACAAGCACCTGACACAGAACTACACTGAAACTGAACTGAAAACCAACTGAATTCGAAATAGTCTCTTCTCTATCCTTATATAAGCTTGGATTGTTCGAAAACCATCTACTTCTCCACAGTTCTCGTGTATTCTAGAGACAGGGAACAGTTACCAACTCGGAGACAACCAAAACATGAAAGAGTTTTCTTACATAACAGTAAATTATTTACCATACAAACTTAAACTGAATTACATAATTTTACAAGCAGTCACATAAAACATTATAAAAAGAGCAGAAAAATTAATGCATAACTTACGAAATAACTGCACTCACAAACAGCAGGCAACCTGGCAACTCTTGACTCGAACCAGAACCTATGGTAAACTTTGGGAAACATTGAGAAACATCTTGGCTACCTAACTGGCAAATCTCGCTTCTTAATAATAATAATAATCCATCCATCCATCCACCATCCAATCCTACATTGCCCCCATGGGGAGCTTAGGAGCCCGGGGCTAGGCAGTTGGTCCCAACATTTAATAGAATGACCAGCCTCACTCATCACTGAGTGACATTACATGAGCAAACAACCCCAACCATCCCTTGGATATAAACCTTTACGGGCTCATTCTGATTGGAGCACAATAATTACCCACTAAACCACCAGGCGCCAAAATTTGGTTACATGGTTACCACCCAGTGTAGTAAATGGTTTCCTGGTGTAAAGGAAACCATTTAGCTTGTCACTCAGAGTAGTCACCCACAGGCAGAAGGAAGAGGAAAGAATGAAGGAAAGAAAGACAGAAGAGGGAGTGTAAAGTTACCCGTAGGCAGGACATGGAAAGAATGAAGGAAAGGAAGACAGAAGAGGATGGAAGGAAAGAAGGATAGAGGAGAGGAAAGGGCAGACACCCGACAGCAGCACTACATCGAGTGAATGGATGGTGAGCACCCGCACCGACCACAAAGTACTACTACTACTACTACTACTACACTATTATTACTAATATTTATTATTATTATTATTATTATTATTATTGTTGTTGTTGTTAAATATAGTGGAAAAAGTCAGGAGTATTGGTCTAAAGCAGGGGTGTCAAACTCAAAACCTTTCGAGAGCCAATTATTAATGTAGTTACCGTCTCGAGGGCCAGCAAAGATATATTGTATACCTGTACGAAGTTGCAAGACTGATGTTTACAGCTTATTACAGGGACTTACTGGCTTACCAGGAATAGCCTACGTTTTTAGAAAATTTGTTTTATTTAATAAACAGTGACACTAATGATAACAAAAGGTTTATGTATCAATATGCATTAATCTGGGGCTATAGTTTATTATAGAATATTGAATATCATTTGAGTTTTGAAACAAATTTCATTTGAAATTTGAAACTTAAGAGATCAGATTTGTTGTCACATATGTACAGTCAGGGAAAGTTCCGCATTACCCACCTCTCGAAGCACTGGTGTGAGACGGGTGAATGCGAAGCTGCAGCCAGACCTCATGTGTCTGGTAACTATGAGTGTGATGGAGGGGGTGGCGGGGGACTGGAGGCAAAGGAGGGTTTGATGATAGGTTGGGAATCACATGTAAGTCTGCAGTGTATGACTTGGACGGTGTGTTTGAGTTAATTTAGTAAGGATAGATGTCCATATGATGCTAGCATTTTATTTTAAAAATTACGTTGATGTCTGTAGAGTTAGTGTTGTCAGGAATGTTATGAAAGTTTACTGGGTTCGAACAGAGGTTTGAATGCCTTCATTCCCTCTCGGCTTTGATATAAGACGTTTCCCAAGGAGATATTCGTAACGCTAAAACATATTCATATTTTGCAGTGACTCGAAAACAGTCACTATACTATATATATATATATATATATATATAATGTGTGTGTGTGTGTGTGTGTGTGTGTGTGTGTGTGTGTGTGTGTGTGTTCTTACCTAATTGTATCTGTAAAGGAATGAGCCAAGCTCGTACTGTCCCGTGTCTTAAACCATATTTATCGTACATATCCTTAAATTTGTGAATTGTTTTGGCACACACTGTTTCATTCGGATTCAACTGATCAATTGCTCTATTTGGGAAACTAAATTTCCTTACGTCTTTATCACCTCTCTTCTTGTCCAGTTTTTTGCAGTGTCCTCTTGCTGAAGCTTCCCCATAAGTTAAGTAATCATTTATGTCTATTTTCTCCTTCCCTGATATGCATTTATATAGCATAATCATGTCACCTCTTTTCCTTCTCTCCTGTAGTGTTGGTAGATTCAGTTTATTTAGTCTTTCTTCGTAGCTTAGATCCATTAAGCTTGGTACCCATCTTGTAGCGGGTCTTTGAACTTTTTCAATCTTGTCTATGTGTTTTTTGAGATGAGGACTCCAGACTACTGATGCATACTCCAGGGTTGGTCTGATGAATGATGTTATTATCCTTCTTAGCATGTCTTCATTTATGTATGTGAATGCTATTCTCATATTAGCAAGCAGTGTATACATGTTCCGTACTTTCTCACTGATGTGGTCAGCCGGAGATAGTCTGTTATTGATAATCAGACCTAGGTCCTTCTCTCTTTCTGATTTGTGTAGGGTTTTATTTCCTAATGTATAATCCCAATCAGGTCTTTTTCCACTTTTACCAAACTTGATTACATGACACTTGTCCACATTGAATTCCATTTGCCATGTATTACTCCATTCATGAAGTTTAAGTCTTCTTGTAGCTCTTTACAAGAGTCTGTGTTAGTAATTTTCCTTTGTCTGGGAAGGAAGAACGAGTAAAATCAGAGGATGGAAGGATGTTAATTGAAATGGATGCAGTAAGGAAAAGATGGGCAGAGTATTTTGAAAGATTGTTAAATGTAGAGAAGGAAAGGGTGGCTGAGATTGTGGCGGATGGAAGGGTGCAAGGAATAAATGTGTTGGGAGAGTTGAATGATTCTTTGATCACGAAGGAGGAAGTGGAGAAGGCAGTAAAGGAGATGAAAACAAGGAAAGCTGCAGGTATGGATGGGTGTGCTGTGGAATGCCTGAAGGGTGGTGGAGTGACTATTGTTGACTGGTTAGCAAGATTGTTGAATGTGTGCTTTGTGAAAGGTATGGTGCCAATTGACTGGGCAAGTGCTTGTGTGGTCCCGTTGTATAAAGGCAAGGGTGATAAGTATGAATGTAATAGCTTTATGGGTATAAGTCTGTTGAGTGTTGTAGGTAAGGTGTATGGTAGAGTGTTAATTATGAGAGTTAGAGAGGGTACAGATGGAGTGATTGGTGATGAGCAGTGTGGCTTTAGGAGAGGGGGGGGATGCGTTGATCAGGTGTTTGCTGTGAGACAAGTGTGTGAAAAGTATTTAGCGAAAGGCAAGGATGTGTTCTGGGCATTTATGGATTTAGAGAAAGCGTATGATAGAATTGATAGGGAGGCTTTGTGGACTGCTTTATGATTGTATGGACTTGATGGTAGGTTACTAAAAGGGGTGAAAAGGTTTTACGTATATAGTAGAGCGTGTGTAAGAGTGGGAAATGCTGTGAGTGATTGGTTTCCCGTGAGAGTGGGGCTGCGACAGGGATGTGTGATGTTGCCTTGGTTGTTTATTATTTACATGGATGGTGTTGTAAGGGAGGTGAATGCAAGAGTTTTAGGTGGAGGTCTGAGTCTGGTGAATGTTGATGGTGGAGAGTGGAATCTGAAGCAGCTGCTGTTTGCAGATGATACTGCACTGGTGACTGATTCAGAGGAGAGATTGAGACAGTTGGTAGAGGAGTTTGGAAGGGTGTGTGAAAGGAGGAAATTGAAAGTAAATGAGAATAAGAGTAAAGTGATGAAGTGTACGAGGTTGATAGATGGTAGGGGAATGAATATAGTTTTGAATGGTGAGTTGCTTGAGGAGGTAGATTGTTTTAAATATCTAGGGTCACATGTTGCTGTGGATGGAAGAATAGATGCAGAAATGAAGTTTAGAATAAGTGAAGTAGGAAAGGTGCTGGGAGGAATGAAAAAAGTGTTTAAATGTTCGTATAGAATGGATGTAAAGAGAAGGCTGTATGAGGGTGTTGTGGTACCAACTGCGTTATATGGGGCTGAAACATGGAATATGGGTGTAACAGAGAGGAAAAGTTTGAATGTAATGGAGATGAGGTGTCTGAGGAGTATGTGTGGAGTGACGCGTATGGATCGGGTGCGAAATGATGAAGTGAGAAGGAGAACTGGAGTTGTTCGGAAGATGGCTGGTAGAGTTGAGCAGAGGGTGTTGCGATGGTTTGGGCATATGGAGAGAATGGATAATGAGCGATTGGTGAAAAAGATAACTAGATCTGATGTGAGAGGTGTAAGGCTGAGAGGAAGACCACGAATAGGATGGATGGACAGTGTGAAGAGAGCGTTGGATGCGAGAGGGATGTCTGTTGAGCAAGGAAGAGTGGCTGTGCGTGACAGAAATATCCCTGAGGGGATATTCTCCCGCATTTGGTCTGATCAGCTAGTCAGGTCAGGTGCGGGTAAGGGGATGGGTCTGATATGATGTGGCAGGGGTAAACCAGTTCTGCTGTCGGGCCCTGCTGCGGATGTTACTGATTGCATTGCGCAGTTGACCCTTGTGCAGTGTGGTGCGGTGAGGATCTGTCCGTTCTCCCCTTTGGGGCTAAGATGCGAATGAATGTGTTTGAATGGATGAGTAAATGGGGAGTGTGTCGTCCTGTCTCGGCCACCTCCCTTTCCTTGGGGGAAGCAGCCTAGGTATATAGATAGATATAAAGAGATTTTGCATCATCTGCAAACATATTTAGATAGCTTTCATTTCCAGTGATACTGTCTATATCATTTATATACACTAAAAACATGATTGGTGCCAGCACTGAGCCCTGTGGTACTCCACTAGTCCCTTTTTTCCATGATGAGTAATTTCCCTTTAGTACTGTTCTCATTTCTTTTTTCATGAGAAAATCTTGCATCCAACAATATTGTTTGCCTCGAATTCCTCCTTGATGGTACAGTTTCCATAAAAGTCTTTGGTGTGGTACTGTGTCAAATGCTTTCTTGAAATCTAAATTGATACTGTCCACCCATCCTTCTCTTTCCTGTAATGTATCTGTTACTCTGTCATAGTAGCTCAACAAATTAGTAACACATGATTTTCCTTTTTTGAAACCAAACTGTCTCTGTTATCATATTGTGTTCTTCTAGGTTTACCCAAGCTTTTCTTATAAGTTTTTCAAATACCTTGCTTACGACACAGGTTAGTGATACTGGTCGGTAGTTAAGTGGATTTTGTCTATTCCCTTTCTTGAATAAGGGAACAATGTTTCCTTTCTTTCAAATATCAGGTAGTTTACCTTGACTCAAGGATTTCTTAAAAATTAAAAATAATGGTTTACTTAACTCCTTTGCACATTCACGTAGCACCCTACATGAAATTTAATCAGGACCATTTGCTTTTCCCTTGTCTAATTTACTTAGCTCCTCCTGTATTTCTTTTCCTGATGTTTGTATATCTGGTAGTATGTGTGGGCATGCATGTTCCACATAGTCCCTCTCAAAATTTTTTTTTTTCCCCTGTGGCGGGGGGGACACAACCTGGCCGCACTATGGGGTGGTGCTACTACTCTGCGGCCGGGTTGTGTTAGGAAGAATACTGCCACCGTATTCCCTGCGTGTCGTAAAAGGCGACTAAAAGGGGCGGGGTGAGGGGACTAGGGACCCCCTCCTCTGTTTTTAGTTCCTAAAAAGAGACAGGCCAGAGGAAGGGACGGGGGATGGAGTTATCCCCGTACCCTGAAGATTGGGTCTATGAATGTGCGTGGATGTAGTACAATTGAGGCTAAAAGGGAGGAGATTGGGAGAATGTTTGTGAGAAGAAAGTTGGATGTGTTAGCTTTGAGTGAAACGAAGATGAAAGGGACGGGGGAATCTATGTTTGGAAGTGTGAATGGAAGATTGTCAGGTGTTGATAGAGGAAGGGCAAGAGAAGGTGTGGCCTTGTTAGTGAGTCCGGAAGTACAGCAGTGTGTGATTGAATGGAAGGAGGTGTCATCGAGACTGATGTGGGTGAAAGTGAAATTTGAACGTGAGTTGTGGGTGTTTGTGAGTGCATATGGGCCTGGTAGTGAAAGGGATGAACAAGAGAGGGAGTCTTTCTGGAATGATGTTGATGAGTGTCTGCAGAGTTTTGGAGCGAATGTGAATGTGGTAATGATGGGAGATCTGAATGCTAGAGTGGGAAATGTAGCAGTTGAAGGCGTAGTTGGTATGCATGGTGTGCCTGGAAGAAAATGAAAATGGGGAACGAATGATAGCGATGTGTGTTGAGCGAGAGATGGTGATTGGGAATACGCTGTTTGAGAAGAAAGATATTTATAAGTATACATGGGTGAGACAGGAGGGTGGAAGGGTTGTTGATAGAGCTTTGATGGACTATGTGGTTGTGTCTAGGAATGTAATAGGAAGATTGTTGGATGTGAGAGTTCTGAGAGGGGAGGGTGGAGGTATGTCTGACCACTACCTGGTGGAGGGAAAGTTAAGAGTAGGTAAGAGATGGGTGAGAGCTAGGAGGGTTAGGTGTGGCAGGGAGGTTTTGAAAGTGAGTGAGTTGGATAAAAGAGAGAAAAAGATAGAGTATCAGGAGAAATTGAAAGATGAGTGGAACGCAGTGAAAGATCGGGAAAATGGCAGTGTGGAGGAGGAATGGCAGTTCTTTAAGGGTGCTGTGGTGGGGCATGCAGAAGAGGTGTGTAGTGTGAGACGTGTGGGTGGTGGTGTAAGAAAAGGAAGTGAACGGTGGTGCGAGGAAGTAAGTATGGCTGTGGCTGAGAAGAGACGTGCATATGAAGTGTGGCTGCAGAGGAAGGATGAGATGTCATATGAAAGGTATAAGGAAAAAAGGAATAGAGCGAGAAGGGCTGTGCGTGATGCTAAAGTGGCAGCAGATGAGAGGTGGGGTAGGCGGCTGACAGAGAATTTTCAACAGAATCAGAAAATGTTTTGGAAGGAGGTGAAAAGGGTGCGAAAGGGAGAGTCTGGGAAGGAAGAACGAGTAAAAGCAGAGGATGGAAGGATGTTAATTGAGATGGATGCAGTAAGGAAGAGATGGGCAGAGTATTTTGAAAGATTGTTAAATGTAGAGGAGGAAAGGGTGGCTGAGATTGTGGCAGATAGAAGGGTGCAAGGAATAAATGTGTTGGGAGAGTTGAATGATTCTTTGATCACGAAGGAGGAAGTGGAGAAGGCAGTAAAGGAGATGAAAACAGGGAAAGCTGCAGGTATGGATGGGTGTGCTGTGGAATGCCTGAAGGGTGAATTGGAGTGACTATTGTTGACTGGTTAGTAAGATTATTGAATGTGTGCTTTGAGAAAGGTATGGTGCCAATTGACTGGGCAAATGCTTGTGTGGTCCCATTGTATAAAGGCAAGGGTGATAAGTATGAATGTACTAGCTTTAGGGGTATAAGTCTGTTGAGTGTTGTAGGTAAAGTGTATGGTAGAGTGTTAATTATGAGAGTTAGAGAGGGTACAGAGGAGTGATTAGTGATGAGCAGTGTGGCTTTAGGAGAGGGAGGGGATGCGTTGATCAGGTGTTTGCTGAGAGACAAGTGTGTGAAAAGTATTTAGCGAAAGGCAAGGATGTGTTTTGGGCATTTATGGATTTAGAGAAAGCGTATGATAGAATTGATAGGGAGGCTTTGTGGACTGTTTTAAGATTGTATGGACTTGATGGTAGGTTACTAAAAGGGGTGAAAAGTTTTTATGTAAATAGTAGAGCGTGTGTAAGAGTGGGAAATGCTGTGAGTGATTGGTTTCCCGTGAGAGTGGGGCTGCGACAGGGATGTGTGATGTCGCCTTGGTTGTTTAATATTTACATGGATGGTGTTGTAAGGGAGGTGAATGCAAGAGTTTTAGGTGGTCTGAGTCTGGTAAATGTTGATGGAGGAGAGTGGAATCTGAAGCAGCTGCTGTTTGCAGATGATACTGCACTGGTGACTGATTCAGAGGAGAGATTGAGACAGTTGGTAGAGGAGTTTGGAAGGGTGTGTGAAAGGAGGAAATTGAAAGTAAATGAGAATAAGAGTAAAGTGATGAAGTGTACGAGGTTGATAGATGGTAGGGGAATGAATATAGTTTTGAATGGTGAGTTGCTTGAGGAGGTAGATTGTTTTAAATATCTAGGGTCACATGTTGCTGTGGATGGAAGAATAGATGCAGAAGTGAAGTTTAGAGATAAATGAAGTAGGAAAGGTGCTGGGAGGAATAGAAAAAAAGTGTTGTAAATGTCGTTTGCTTAGAATGGATGTAAAGAGAAGGCTGTATGAGGGTGTTGTTGTGGTACCGACTGCGTTATATGGGGCTGAAACATGGAATATGGGTGTAGCAAGAGAGAGGAAAAGTTTGAATGTAATGGAGATGAGATGTCTGAGAGAGTATGTGTGTGGTAGCGCGTATGGATCGAGTGCAGAAATGAAGTGAAGTGCGAAGGAGAACTGGAGTTGTTCGGAGATGGCTGGTAGGAAAGTTGAGCTTCAGAGGGTGTTGCAATGGTTTGGGCATATGGAGGAGAAATGGATAATGAGCGATTGGTGAAAAAGATAACTAGATCTGATGTGAGAGGTGTAAGACTGAGAGGAAGACCACGAATAGTGGATGGATGGACAGTGTGAAGAGAGCGCTGGATGCGAGAGGGATGTCTGTTGAGCAAGGAAGAGGTGGCTGTGCGTGACAGAAATAAATGGAGAGAAATTGTGAATGAATAAGTGATGATAGCGCAGCCCTGAGGGGATATTCTCCCGCTTTTGGTCTGATCAGCTAGTCAGGTCAGAGTGCGAGTAAGGGGATAGGTCTGTTCACTGATGTGGCGAGGGGTGGCTCAGTTCTGCTGTCGGGCCCTGCTGTGGTGTCACTGCTTGCATTGCGCAGTTGACCCTTGTGCGGTGTGTGATCACGCGGTGAGGATCTGTCCGTTCTCCCCTTTGGGAGAAGCCTAAAAGGAATGCGAATGAATGTGTTTGAATGGATGAGTAAATGAAGAGTGAGTCGTCCTGTCTCGGCTACCTCCCTTTCTGTTGGGGAAGCAGCCTAGAGTATATAGATATATAGATAGATAGATAGAGTTATACGTAACATCGTTTTGTGATTAGCTTGCCAGACAAGACCTTCTAGCGGCAAATATTGCATTTTAATCACATTAAACACTAACGTCTCTGAGCTTAGGTCTTCCGCTAAACTTCTAGATGGCCTGCCCTTGTGTAGGCACAAGTAAACAAACAAATGTAAACTTATGTATTCCCGCACCCGTATTCACAGTTATCGTGACCCCTGTGTAGTCCACTCCTGTTATATGGAAGGGCCGACTTCTATGTAATCCACCCTTATCCTTCGGTAGGGCTGGTGGTCCACAGGAGGTAGATATAAGGTCGCTGCTCATACCTCCTACAGGAGGATGATGCAGTTTTTGAGATATTTTTAATAACCTGTGGGAGGGGGCTGGTAGGGAGGGGGACTCCAGTACCTTTCCCGAATTTGGGCTAAGGTCTGTGGTACACTGTCCATGGAGAGTGGAATCATGGGCTTCCTTTATAAATGATACGTTGTGACAAAGCACCCACTCTTAGGTAATAAAGTTGATGTTTGGTTTGGATGGGCAGTTAAACGTTATGTACTTTTGGCACGTTACATCTGCCAGCATCCTTTTTCCGTCTAAGAACAGTCTAAGATTCTTTATCAACTCCCCAGTGGCTCATTCTCAAACCCTCAATAGTTTATATATTTCCCCGTAATGTTTCTTGTACTCTTTTCAGCCAGTATTCTAGGGATCTAATTTCTGAAACCCCACCTTCTTATTCAAATTCAACAACCGTGCTTGGTATTACGAGAGCGTACTTCTGATGAAAACTTGGCTGATGCTACCTGGCTCAGGTAGCTAACAAGTCACACCTAATTGTCAGTACTGTACTGTTTCTGTTCAGGCCAATCCTTAGTGAGTAACCATTTAGGACCTTTAAAGCAAGCGGGGAAAGGAATCTTATCATGCTCACAAACGGTCGAACCTCTCGAGAGCAAGATCAGCTGATTCAGTTTGGAGGACACATGCATGAATTTAAATTTGGAAGACAGCTCTTTAATAGATGGGTTCACTCTATTACGGACGAAAGGAATTTTATCAGCTCGTCTTCGTTCTTCCCGCACCTATCAGTAGGCCGGGCCATACACTGTCAGTCCAGGTTAGTGGGGTATAGGCTGATCCTCAAATAGTATCAAGAGTAGTGGTTATATACCTGGCCAATGCTCTACTTCTCCTGGCTGGCTTTGTGGTGTGTGTGCTTATAGCTGTATTACATGATCTTTAATTGGCGCAACCTCATACTAATAGAGTAAACTGTGGTATGGCGGACATTGTAATCTTACTATTCCTCTCCTGTTGCGCATAGCTACTGCTCCATAGGCCCTTTGAGAAGCATCTCTTCCCCTGACACTGCGTGCATTCACTGGTTTCAATCTTAATCAGTTCCCATTGTTCCACACATGTCTCACCTAATTCAGTGTTCCATGTCATCAACGACATTTCTCACCAGTCCTCCTTAAAATTGCAACATACACCGTTACTCAACCAGGACGGCAGCCCCATATTGGACTAACACCGCTGAGATGTGTGGCTCAAATAGTTGCTTTCCAAACAGGGCAATAGTCCTCGTATTTATCTTTAAGACCTGTCAATTGCATACAATGTGAACGCTACTTGGTTGTTACATCCAAAAACACTCAGATATAATGTGTTTTGCATTTAATACAAGCGATTTCTGTTACTCATGGCAAATTTGATGCTATGCACATGTCAGACTGGATATTTGTATTCCTCAAAGGTGAACTTTGTATTCCACCATTTTGTAACAGCGCGAGGATTTGCCTTCCCAGGATTTGTGAAGGAAGGCTTAGGGCCTTCGACAGCTTGCTCATGTATCAGCAACACTAAATTATAACTAATAAATAACAGGCTACGTAAACATTTGGCATTTTCAAAATGCCAAACACGTGTTGCATACAGTAGGAAAGGACTAGCACGTAAGAGCCAAAGAGCACCGATCGGAAACAGTAAGTTTTCAATGGACTATCCTCATTTTGAGGATCATAGAGGCCAGAGGAATTTTGTAAATTTCGGAAAACTCTATCATCTCTCAGTCCTATTCTGAGAAATTAGCCTTACTGATGTCATACTGTGTAAGCGTAAGGTTTCTCTAAATCTTAGTAACACATTCCCTAACTTCTGTTACGAACTGTAGGTCCAGAGTATAGCAATCGTTAACAAATGATCCCTTGGACGCTTTACTACTACAGTTGAATACTATCCTTATGGGAGTAGTTACTGAATCCTTGCTTACAGCATGATGTGGTAAGTAACGTTTCTTCTGTGGTTAAACAGGGTATTCTACTCCTCTATAAATTTATTCTTCAATTGATCCTTTACTAATATTATCATATAGGGTCAGATGTTCCACCGGTTTATCTCTCAACTTTCTTAGAAGAGAATTTAACTGAGCTTTAGCTGCTTGGTAATTTGTTGGTAACACCTCTGAGTGGTTTAGTTTCCATGGTAATCCTACCCAATACTGTCCATCCTTAAATTCCACAGACTGATTATACAGATCCAAAGTTATCTATCTTCAGGTAGGCTGGTTCCTAGAATGATATACCTCACTGTCTAGGTCCCACAGTTTGTGGGACAGCTATTAATGTTTTCATCCAACAAGTCATTATATCTGAGTAGGTTCTAATTCTGCATGGTTCGTGACTCAAAACTACCACTCAATGAAATCCGTTTAATTTATAATAACTGAGTCTACTTATGATATAATTTTTAAAACTTTACCATAATCATGACATGCTATAAATAAGTATATTTTCTGGCGGGATACGGGTAACCTCCTGGACTCTGAACAACTGTACCTTATTCCTTTTGAAAGTCCGTATGTAGGAATCTTCCACAATAATCAGAACCAATTTTCATTTTTATGGGACCCACAGTATCTGATTCCACACTCTGTTTAGCCAACTTTATCCCTGAGCTTTGTAGATGATCAGAGGTTTCCTTCAATCACTTTATGTATATACTTGTCTCCACAGTATCAGCACTGCACAAGTTGCTGTTATACGGCTTTTATATCTGCCTAATTGTATTACAGGTCTGCAACTAAATCAAAAGACTGAGCCTTCCTAGTTGTTAAGAATCCTGTTGGAATTTGGCTAGATTTACGTTGCCGATAACTGGTTACCTTAAATTTTCGACACAATGTCTGGCATAGAAATGAAAGTTTTCTGAGCACCCGTACAAACAGGGTACATACTAATTGGTTTCTATTCTCAAACAATACTTCACATTTGCTATTGGTACTGGTATGGCTGCATTACTAATGGAGCATTCCCTTTGCAATTGTCATATTGACGCTTGCAGGTTTAGAACTCAATTTTCATCCTAGGGCATAAAGCACTAGGTGTATGATGATCCTTTTGCATTTAAAGCAAAGATTTAATTTAGTCTTACAGTCCGCGGCAGCATGTTCTGGAGTTCATACAGATTATACAACACCCCAGTTCCTGAAGCTGGGTACTCTAGAAGCAAATCAGGGTACTGTGGGTGACAAAATACACTGGAATGTTGCTCACAAAGGACACAAGGATGTGGGTGAGGCGGGGCAATGATTTACCATGGAAGGTTTTATTTCCTTAATATCCTGGGGCAGCATGTCTATTCCTTATCGGGGAGGGGGATACTTTATCCTGGGGCGGCCTTTTGTGGAGCTAAGGAAAGTACCTATTTTCTTTAGGCACATATGTCTTCTGACTTAACTTTCCCAGTCAGTGTGGTTAGTGGGCTTTTTCCTATTAGACAGGATTCAGGTAGGGTTGCTGGTGTATTTAATGTTCCTTGCAAATGTTTACAGAGTTGCATCAAGCCTTCCTCTGATCTGGGCTTCACAGGAGAATTATCCGTTGTCTGAATCTGGCTACCTGGGACCATACTGAGAGCATCCTTGGTTTTCGGAGTAGCTGGTGGAGTATATCGATGAAATTCTGAAAGCATCCAATCTGATGTTTTAATATCTTTGTAAGTACCTAGTGTAATTTACAACTTATTGTCAATTCTAAATTTTTGCAAAAACTAAAAAGCCTAGGGGGAATTCTATTAGAGCCTGCAATAATTGATTTATAATTTGTTCCCTGTCTTCGTAATTTTGTCTAAGGATGGTCAAAGCCAGTTTTTATTTCTCTACTGGTAATTTTTTATCAGTTGATATGGAGTAGTTCCCTTGACCTGTCCTAACAAATAAGTAAGTGACTTTAGGGAGATCTGTTCTATCGTGTACCAAATATTTGAACTGATCCCAGAAAGATTTCCAGTTTTGCTCTCCATCAAATTCCGGAAGGTTATTTGTGGTAACACAGCTCTACTCTGTGTGCCACAACTGTGGTGTTTCCGCGGCAGTGTCTGGAGGGGAAGACGCTAGTGTCCTTTACTACAGTTAAGTATTCTTCTAATTTGTCTTCAGACTTCGTAGTTTCTGACTCTAAGAGTTCCTTATTCTCAGCCTTTACTATAGCCGCTTCTAAAGTTAAGTAACTCTCTTCATTCTTACTCCATCGATCTTTCAGAATATTTAGGAGGGGACTATTTAGAGAGAGAGAGAGAGAGAGAGAGAGAACGACTATGAACAAACAGTTGAATTCTTAGATTCCTTATTTACTATTTTCAACAAAAAAACGTTCATACACAGATTAGTTAGTAGTTACCATAATGATTTTTACTTTTTTCAGATTCCTTTTGGATATCAAGATATTTTGATAGAGGGTATTAAGTCACTGATTGTGCAAATTACACCTCCAATTTCAGTGTTAGCTCAGCTAATGTATAATGCCGTGGTGAGGATGTGTGGTTGGTTAAGGTGTTGCAAACAGATACACAGATTCCCCAGGGTTATTAAATCAAGGGTTTTATTTCATCCCACACTCAATGTAGAACACCATATTCCCTGAGCTCAGAATTTATTGGAGCCTCAATACTCCATAGGCCCACCCATAGCTTGTACAGCATAGAACTCTCCTTTCTTAGTGTTCTACATAATGGAGGTTATAAATTTCTGCAGAACCGCTTCCCTACCATTGTGGTGAGGTTATGTATTACCATCAGATTTCAACATTGCTTGGAAGGCTTGGCATTGAAATGTAGGTGAATCCCTTCTCTTACTTGTGGTGAGGTGGAGTGGTGTTACAGGGATTTGAGGTGGAGTGTTCCATAACAAACTGGACAGCCATGTGGCAGGTTCCTTGGCTCGAGGAGGGTTTGTGGCTACTGAGGATTTACAAGGGATTGTGGTGAGGTGGAGTGGGTTTAAGGGATTGTTATATGTCCCAAGGGATTGAAGTGTGTAGTGAGGTGGAGTTGAGTTACAGAGGACATCGTGATCATTAGGTTGTGGTGGGGGCACCACAAATGTGAAATTAATGTTGCAAATTAGTTCTGAAGTAAAAAATTGTGGTGAGATGGAGTCTTGGGCAAAATGTGAGCAAATGTTGGTAATGGACTTAAGTTGGTATCCCTGACGGAGTCAGGTTGGGAGTGGAGTAATTTTCTGGCAAACTCGTGGTACGGTGGACTTAATAGTTGTCTAAGTAAATCAAACAAGTCTCAGAGTTAGTAATACGTAAATGTGGTACGGTGGACTTAATAGTCTTAAGATGATCAGGTTGGCAGTGGAGTAATACTGGCAATGTGGTACCAGGTTACTTAATAGTGTGGTAAGCTGGAGTCAGTTGGCAGTGGAGTAATACTGATGTGTGGTACGGTGCTTAATAGTGTAGTGAGATGGAGTCAGGTTGGCAGTGGATGTACAACCTAGCTGAGAGTGACTAGGAACAGAGTGGTACGGTGGACTTAATTCTACCTCCCTCATAGAATGGTAGGTTGCCAACTTTAATACTGGCAAATGTGTGGTACGGTGGACTAAATACATTCAAATTACATCATGATATGTACAGGGCAAACCAGATTAATCTTAGTTCCACAAATGGAGAGTTATGAAGCAGTGTATTTTAACTATGGCTAAATATCTCAATCACAACGGCATGTATGACAGTGGAATCATTCCCTGCTTTTGCCACGTCACCTATCGCGCAGACGCAGCTTAGGTCAGTGGAAAATACCACATAATTACATGTATTTACAATGCATAGTTGTCCACGGGGTTAAATGCAGTCAGCATTTACATTTATCAATAACAAGAATTATTAATGTGCAGAACGTAGTTTCGGCTTATTAAAACTGTTAATAAATTCCAACAGTCTCTACGTCCTCTGCCTTTAACCAGAGATAAACTATGATAAATTTAGAGAGCGGTGGCATGGAGGAGGTAACCAATCATCATGAAGTCTACGGTACACCAGGGTAGCAAGTCGAGTCTGCTCGTTGTGCTGTATCCTAAGAGTTTGGTGTCTGGTGTTGTTTCGAAGATTTGAAACCTGTTAGCATCAAGTCATAATTCGGCCTCTGTATGTACTTCACTGAGTTTCACTTCTTGCCTCACTAAGTCTACGTCTATATAAGCCCGAGGCTCTCCATCCCGCAAAGGGTGGCCGCAGACAAACGCCTCCAAGTCTCTGTCACCCACCATTTGACTGCCCTCCCCCCAGCCCTCATATACCTCTCAACTCCATTGCCTCCACCTCATCCTCGGTCTACCCCTCCTCTCCCTCCACTAGGGCGTTTTCAATACACACATCCTCTCAGGTTAGCTAGACCTCATTTTCCTCCCACATGTCCCTTAGAGATATAGTAAGTGTCTATATTTTTCCTGAGATTCCACTTTCCTACCCCACTGGAGTTCCCCCCACTGATCGCTCAGGTGTGAGTTACAACGGGCGCGTCCCTCCAGATGTGGTTTGAGAGGACATCCTCCTCAGACTAGGTGTGTCCACTAGTTCTCCCTTTGACTTGTTTTTCCCTCTCTTCCCACTGTCCCCCGTGAGGGGAAGTAGGTCACAATGCTATCATGCAGTGATTTCTTAACCTCCATCCCTCCTTCAGGGGAGGTGGTCTTATCACTGCTTTCAATGTAACGACCGACAACCACTTCCCAGACTACTCTTTCAAGAACTTCATTGCCCCACTTGACGTCCTGTTCATCAACTACCACGTTCAAGTACTTGAATGCACTCACATGTCTCCATATCCTGTCACAATCTCAATCCCTCACTGTGCATCAAGAAGGTGACTTGACCACTGTGCAGGAGAAGTCGAACAAGTGAAAAAACTTGCTAACGGAGATCTCCTGGTAAAAACTGTTAATTCACTTTGCAGATTCCACTGTTACACACTGTCGAAGCCAAATCCCATTCACCAATGAATTCTTGCAAGGGTGTATGTCATCTTGCAGGATCTCATGGTGATGAGCGAGACGAAATCGTACAAACAGCAACAGATGTAATTGAAGCTAAATTCATAACTCATTCATTCGGAAGGCCATAAGGACATCCACTGCAACTATTATCTTGACATTTGCCACAATTTCTTCCTAGTCAAGTCAAAGTTGGTTATAAATCCATGGAGATTCACCACATCCCTGTTGTTTGAAATGCACAGTTTAGTATGGGCATGGTTCGAAGAACTTGTCTGCTTCACCATCCAGTGTGGCAAGTGTGCAAGCCATAGCTCCGTCGATGCGGATACTCTTCACAGCACTCTGAGACGGTCTGTTGCTTTCACTGTAATCACTCCACTTCCTCTAGGGATTGTCCCAAGTGGAAGGAGGAGAAGGAAGTCTCGATGAACTCACACCACCTGAGGGCATTTCCTATTACGAAGCTAACTCCCGTGAAGGAGTTGCTCCCCAACACCACTGTCCAGCTTCCTGTCTCCCAGATGTCCTCAGACCCAGACTGATGTGCTTGGCCCCTCTACCTCTCCTACCAAGTCCACCCACCTCCTGCCCTCTGTACATTCCCTAAGGCATCAACTTACTCTCAGGCTGTCCTGCCACTTCCATCGTGAGAACCTAAAACGAAGGCCTGACAAGTCTGACAAAATTAATTTGACCTTTCCCACCCTCACTAAACAGTCACGTCCTCATGTCCTTCCTCTTCTGGTCCGGCGAGGAGAGAAAGAATCACTCTTCCTTGGTGGAGTCTGGGAGCCTTGTAATTGATGAGAATATGGAGGTTTCCATGAGTAGAACTGGAAAGGTCCCTGGTAGCCACTCGCCTGGGCCTTGGGAGCATAAAAAAACTAAGCACACTGGCCACCCTCGAAAATCTTAAACTGCCGCATTCACTCTATTACAGTGGAATTTTAGAGGTGTCGGGGAATAAGTTACACAATATAGCAATCTTGCTGTCAATACACAGGCCAGACATTGTTTGTTTACAGGAGACGCGCCTGGAGGATCATCCTGATCCTCCACAGTTCAAACACTATCACTCGTATAGAAAATATGAAGGTCACAGAGTTGCCATATACACACACAAATCACACCCACAAACGGAAGTGATTCTAAATTCTACTCTGGAAGCTGTCGCGTGCAGAGTAAAATTTAATAACACGTATCTGTCTATTTGCTCTCTGTACTGTCCTCCACACGGCCCCATTGATAGTGATACTTTAAATTCACTAGTTGAACATCTACCTGGAAATAAGTTAGTGCTGGACGACTTTAACGCCCATCACTATCAATGGGGTAGCTTGAGGATTGATGGTCGTGGGGAGCAAGTAGCCGACCTAATACTACTGTCCAACCTCTGTCTTCTGAACGATGGTAGAGCGACTCGTGTAGATGATCGTACTGGTAACTTTTCGGCCATTGACTTATCTTTGGCCTCCCCTGGTATACATCAAGATTTTTTATGGAATCCTTATGACGACTCCTTGGGAAGTGATCATTTACCCATCTGTCTTTCTTATACACGACATCATTTCGGACCCTCCACCTCCAAAATTTAACTATAAGAAAGGAGATTGGAGATCCTTCTCAAGGATCGCCAATTTAGATATATCTCGGGAGACTATAGATGTTAAGGTCGAAAATATAACTACTTCCATATTACACGCAGCTGAGGCTGCTATTCCCAAGACTTCTACAGTTCATTTGAAGTATAGAGCACATTGGTGGACGCCAGATTGCCGACAAGCATAAAGAAAACGCAATAAGAGATACAGGATTTTTGATAGTCAGCCCACTGAGGAAAATTTTATTGCATACAAACAGGCATGGGCTGAGGCAAGGAGAATAATAAGAAGGGCTAAACGTGACTCCTGGCGGTCCTTTGTGTCCACGGTGACTCGTACAACACCATTACATAAAGTCTAGTCCACCATAAGAATGTTAAATAATAAAGGCCCATATTTCCCAGTCACCACCTTGCAAGTAAATAATAATATCTATGATGAGCCCGTGGACGTTGCTAACATCCTCTCCAGGAGTTTTTCACAAGTAAGTAGCTCAGCCAATTATGACCCGCGTTTTCCAACATCATAAACGCATGGCTGAGCTACAGATATTAGACTTTGCCACAAAAGACGTAGACTCCTCCGTACAACCAAGAGTTTACGCTAGATGAACTGCTCCTTGCCCTTAAATCCTGTAAAGACACCAGCCCTGGACCAGACACCATCACGTACGGTATGATCCAGCATCTTAATCAGGACAATCTGATTAAGATGTTAGCACTGTACAATGAGATTTGGGCGTCTCGAACGTTCCCAAACTTATGGCACTTTGCGCACGTCATACTGATACCCAAAGAGGCTGGTCGTCTTATGAATCCACTTCATTTCGTCCTATTGTGTTGACTTCTTGTCTATGTTAGGTCATGGAACGTATGGTAAGCAGTAAGCTTCTTTTTGTTTTAGAGTGGAAGAATTTGTTAAATGATCAACAATGTGGCTTCCGTAAATACAGAAGTTCACTAGATCATTTAATGAATTTGGATGTATTGCAGAGGCATTTGCCAATAAAGAATTCATGATAGGGGTGTTCTTGAACATCCATAAAGCCTATGACATGACAAGGCGACACGGTATTCTAATGAAGCTCTATGCTTATGGTTTAAGAGGAAATTTGCCTATTTTTATTTGAAATTTCTTAAGGGACAGAACTTTCTCTGTCAACTTGCCCCATAACGTAACATCGGATATATTTATCCAGGAAAACGGGGTGCCACAGGGAAGTGTGCTTAGTCCTACTTTATTTAGTATTATGATCAATGATATTCTGTCATCAGCTCCCATCCCGAGGAATCTTAAATACTCGCTCTACGCTGACGATTGTGCAATATGGCACTCTTTAATGCACAATATTTGGCTGGGCGGATTCAAGCAGCCCTTGACTCCGTCCACTAATGGGCCTTGCAGTGGGGATTTAAGTTTTCCGTCCGTAAGTGTGCCGCTATAGTCTTCACTAATCGTAACGTACCTAATTTGTGCTTAACTTTGGATAATCAGGCGGTACCTTTTCAAAATTCTGTAAAATTTTTAGGAATACATTTTGAACATAGAATGAATTTTAAACCACGTTAATACTTTGCTTGCTCTTTGTGATAAACCGTTAAATGTCCTCAAGTACCTAGCGGGTACTACCTGGGGTGCCAACAGAAAATCTTTATTAATAGTGTATAAGTCCCTTAGTCGATCGAAGCTAGACTATGGCGCACAGGTGTATGGCTCAGCATCCGATGCCATGCTGAAAGGATTGGATGTACTGCAGAATAAATGTTTGCGAATGTGTCTTGGAGCCATCCGGTGTACCCATGTGGGTTGCATGGAAGTGGAGGCGAATGTACCTCCCTTCCATATTCGGCGTGACCACCTGGCCTTGTCCTACAGCGTAAGGACACTTAGGAAAAGTAATATCGGCAATGTGGCCTGTACCCCCCTGCGTCAATACCACCACCTTCTGCGGGGGGTGCGTCGGCCACTTTCCGCTCACCTCCACTTACTAACTCAGGAGCTTGGTGTGGACCCCAGTGACTGTGACAAGTTGGTGCTTAAAAATATAGCGCCTTGGGAGCCACCCGGCTTTACAGTGGATGTTACATGGCTCCCAGCACCAAAGGCCAAGGCGCCGGAGGAGGAGGTCCACCACTTGTTTCATAACATCACTGTTCATCACTTGAGGTCCCATCAATTGTACACCAATGGTTCCAAGTCGAGTGAATGTGTGGGTGCAAGTGTGTGGTCGACTGAATGTGCACCTAGGTATTGGTTGCCGACTCATACATGTTTTTACCTCCGAACTTTTTGCTATTGACAAAGCCATAGACTATGCTCTCAATTCTAGGCATGACTCATTTGTCATATTTTCAGATTCAAAATCAGCCCTTCAGGCAATTGCATCTTGTACTACGGACTCTCACGAGATCCAGGGCCGCTTCGTTAATAAGTTGCATTCATGCTGATCTGGGTGCCTGGTCATTGTCGAATCTACGGCAATGAGCAGGCTGACTTACTAGCAAAGTCGGCTGTAGAGCTCGGGGAGACTTGGGACGTTCCTCGTGATCTGCGGTCGAGTCTATCTCTCGGAAAGAAATCAATAAATCTTCTGTGGCAAGGTCAGTGGACCAGACTAAATATTCCAACTTGTAAGCCGCACCTAGGCGACTGGGACACCGCCACCCGCCCTAGTCGCCTTGAAGAAAAAGTATTAGCACGGCTACGGCTCAATGCCATCATTTTAACTCACATTAAACCATATGTGGAAAGACGCTTCCCACCGCACTGTGACATCTGTGATGCGGTGTTATCTATCAGTCATATCATCTTACGCTGTCGGCGATTTATTCGTGAACGTGCTTCACTTATAAATTACTGCGGTGCAGCAGACGTCCCCTTCACCCTTTCCACCATCCTGGGTGATGGGGACATTGTTATGACTGATAAATTGATGGCTTTCTTGACAGAGACCAGACTGATCAGAGTGATGTGACTTTTTTACTGTGTGGTTATGGTTTTTATCAACGGTAAATGTATATATATTGTAATATTAATTAGGGTTGACAGTTGACGTATTTTAAATAGTTCCTCCTCCCACTGGCCTATTTCTAATATAGATGTCCCCTACATTAAGCCAAGTTCCTCGCCTGACAGTCACCAGCTGATGAGTGCAAGTGTGCAATATAGGAAGGTATTGGGCACTTGCAGTCGATGGTGGTCTGCTGGGCGAGGTTCTTCACTTTTTGTATAAATTATGTAAATACATTATATCATCTTGCTTAAGTTATTCTAATTAGGGCCGACAGCTGACGTATATGGAAATGTTCCTGACTCGTCTGGTTCCCTTTCATATATTGATGTCCCCTGTATTAGGTCGTCCCTCGACTGACAGGCACCAGGTGATGAATGCAGATATGTAATGTAGAAAGGCATTACATATCTGCAGTCGATGGTGTTCTTTTGGTCGAGGCTTTTTTACCATTAGTGTACGTCTAGTTATTTGTCTCTTAGGACTTAGTATAGGTTAGCGATTTGTCTGTTAGGTGATTAGTTTTAGGGTCATTATATTAGGCATTTTTATTTATAAGTAATATAAGGTTAAAAATAAAAAAAATTACCAAAAAAATAAAAATAAAAATACAAAAAAAAAATAATAAATAAAAATTATTATACATGCATGTACGTGTGCATGAAAGTGTGTATGTTCATATGCATGGATGTGTGTATGTATGTATGTATGTATATATATATATTTTCGTACATATATGTATATATATGTCAATGTATATACATATATATAATTTTGCCTTAATGATCAGGGGCTCCGGCCTCAATGGTCGATAGGCAAAAAAAAAAAAAAAAAAATGTGGCATGGGGACTTTTATGCCTTGTCGTGAGGAGTGTGGACGTGTTTTTCCTTGCGCTCTTCTCTAGTTTTCAGGGCTGCCTCACCGACATTAGCTTCTTTTTTTTTTTTCTCCCTTCTGGTGACTCTTAGGTTTAGCTAGTTCTCAGTTACCTCTCCTCCCTGTTAGTCTTGAACAGTAGGTATCTGTTCTAATAAACTGAGTTTACCTTTGCTTATCGCCCATGGAGGGTCCCCCCCACTGATCGCTCTGGGGCGTGAACGGACACGGTCGGGCCTCCCTGGAGTGGTTTGAGAGGGCAACCTCAGATATAGGTGTTTTGCCCCTGGTTGTTTGTCCTTTGATTGTCTTTTCTCATTCTTCCCACTTCCCCCATTAGGGGGGGGGGTTACTATGAAGGACACCCCTGCTGCCTCCCCCCCTCTCAGTTGGGGAGGTAGTCCTGACCGACCCCCGACTACTACACGGACTGACAGCCCCCAGACAGAACGGCCCCAGACTCGTTTGCCCCGTGACGTCCCTATAAATAATGCAGAATTTGTAATCATCACTGCTCTAGGTTCCACTCCCTTGAGCAGTCTCAATCCCTTCATGATCAAGAAGGTCATTGATGGCTGTGCTGGGGAGGTGGCACAAATAAAAATACTTAAGGGAGCGGAGACCTCCTCATCAAGACTTGTACCTCATCTCAAGTAAAGGATTTGTTGAAGTTGCGCAGGTTTCACTGATATGATGTCGAAGCCAAGATCCCAACATCCATGAATTCCTGCAAGAGAGGTTATCAATTGCAGGGATCTCATAGTGATGAGTGAGGAAGAGATCATTGATGAACTCGCTCAGCAAGATGTCATTGATGCAAAATTTATCACCAGATTCTCAGAAGGTGTCAGGACAAAGACAGCAACCATTGTTTTGACTTTCGGTAAAGTGTCACTTCCTAGCAATGTAAAAATCAGTTACAAAATTGTTCATGTGCGGCGATACATCCCCAACCCTTTCCATTGTTTGAAATGCCAGTTATATTGGCATGGTGTTAAGACTTGTCGGACTTCCCAGCCAGTGTGTGGCAAGTGTGCAAGCCAAGGTCATGATGCAGAACATTGCACATCTGAGACGGTCTGTTGCTTCTACTGGAAGGGCGCTCACTCCACTTCCTCTAGGGATTGCCCCAAGTGGAAGGAGGACAAGGAGGTCTGCACAGTGAAGGCAATAGAGGGCATTTCCTACTACGAAGCTAGGAAAAAGGTGAAGGAGTTGCATGCAACTCCCACGCTGAATAGGTCCTATGCTTCGGTGGTAATGTCCCGTCCTGTGATGTGCTCTGTAGAGACGCAGACTGATCTTGTCCTTCTCCGTCCTGCCACTCACAGCACCTCTCCATCTCGGCCTCCCGTCCGCTCCAACTCTCTCACTGACATCCCTAAGGTTTCAACCTATTCTCAGGCTGCTGCTACCTCTCCATCAGTACGGCCTAAAGCAAAGCCCGACAAGTCTAGTAAAAGTAACATGACCACCCTCACAAAACAGTCTCGTCCTCACGTTCTTCTAGTTCCCACTCCAACGAGGGAGAGGAAGGTTAGCTCTTCCTCGGGGGAGTCAGGGAACCTCGTAATTGACGATAATATGGAGGTTTCAGTGAACAAGCACCGGGATAGGTCCTCTGGTAGTCACTCGCCTTCTGGAGGGCAACAAACAAAAAAGACGAAGCACACTGGCCCCCAACGAAAATCTTAAACCGCAGCATTAACTCTATTACAGTGGAATTGTAGAGGTCTCGTGAATAAGTTACACAATATAGCAATCTTGCTGTCAATAAACAGGCCAGACGTTGCTTGTTTACAGGAGACGCGCCTGGAGGATCATCCTGATCCTCCGCAGTTCAAACACTACCACTAGTACAGAAGATATGAAGGTCACGGAGTTGACATTTACACACACAAATCGCACCCACAAATGGAAGTGATTCTAAATTCTACTCTGGAAGCTGTCGCGTGCAGAGTAAAATTTAATAACACGTATCTGTCTATTTCCTCTCTGTACTGTCCTCCACATGGCCCCACTGATAGTGATGCTTTAAATTCACTATTTGAACATCTTCCTGGCAATAAGTTAGTGTTGGGCGATTTTAACGCCCATCACTATCAATGGGGTAGCTTGAGGATTGATGGTCGTGGGGAGCAAGTAGCCGACCTAATACTACAGTCCAACCTCTGTCTTCTGAACGATGGTAGAGCGACTCGTGTAGATGATCGTACTGGTAACTTTTTGGCCATTGACTTATCTTTGGCCTCCCTGGTATACCTCAAAATCTCTCATCGGACCCTTACGACGACTCCTTGGGAAGTGATCATTTACCCATCTGTCTTTCTTATACACGCGACATCATTTCGGACCCTCCACCTCCAAAATTTAACTATAAGAAAGCAGATTGGGGATCCTTCTCAACGATCGCCAATTTAGATATATCTCGGGAGACCATAGATGTTAAGGTTGGAAATATAACAATTTCCATATTACACGCAGCTGAGGCTGCTATTCCTAAGACTTCTACAGTTCATGCGAAGCATAGAGCACATTGGTGGACGCCGGATTGCCGACAAGCATAAAGAAAACGCAATAGGAGATACAGGATTTTTTTTAGTCAACCCACTGAGGAAAATTTTATTGCATACAAACAGGCACAGGCTGGGGCAAGGAGAATAATAAGAAGGGCTAAACGTGACTCCTGGCGGTCCTTTGTGTCCATGGTGACTCGTACAACACCATTACATAAAGTCTGGTCCACTATAAGATTATTAAATAATAAACGCCCATACTTCCAAGTGACCACCTTGCAGGTGAATAACATCACCTATGACAAGCCCGTGGACGTTGCTAACATCTTCGCCAGGAGTTTTTCTCATGTAAGTAGCTCAGCCAATTATGACCCGCGTTTTCAACATCATAAACGCATGATTGAGCAAAAGATATTAGACTTTGCTACAGAAGACGTAGACTCCCGTGCAACCAAGAGTTTACGCTAGATAAACTGCTCCTTGCCCTTATATCCTGTAAAGACACCAGCCCTGGACCAGACACCATCACGTACGGTATGATCCAGCATCTTAATCAGGACAACCTGATTAAGATGTTAGCATTGTACAATGAGATTTGGGCGTCTCGAACGTTCCCAAACTCATGGCACTTTGCGTACGTCATACCGATACCCAAAGAGGCTGGTCGTCTTATGAATCCCACTTCATTTCGTCCTATTGTGTTGACTTCTTGTCTATATAAGGTCATGGAACATATGGTTAACAATAGACCTCTTTTTGTTTTAGAGTCGAAGAATTTGTTAAATGATCAACAATGTGGCTTCCGTAAATACAGAAGTTCACTAGATCATTTAATGAATTTGGAGCATTATATTGCAGAGGCATTTGCCAATAAAGAATTCATGATAGGGGTGTTCTTGGACATCTATAAAGCCTATGACATGACCTGGCGACGCAGTATACTAATGAAGTTCTATGCTTATGGTTTAAGAGGAAATTTGCCTATTTTTATTTCAAATTTCTTAATGGACAAAACTTTCTCTGTCAAATTGCCCTGTAATGTAACATCGGATATATTTATCCAGGAAAACGGGGTGCCACAGGGAAGTGTGCTTAGTCCTACTTTATTTAGTATTATGATCAATGATATTCTGTCATCAGCTACCATCCCGAGGAATCTTAAATACTCGCTCTACGCTGACGATTGTGTAATATGGCACTCTTCCCATAATGCACAATTATCGGCTGGGCGGATTCAATCAGCCCTTGATTCTGTCCACCAATTGGCCTTGCAGTGTTGATTTAAGTTTTCCGTTTGTAAGTGTGCCGCTATAGTCTTCACTAATCGTAACGTACCTAATTTGTGCTTAACTTTGGATAATCAGGCGGTACTTTTTCAAAATTCTGTAAAATTTTTAGGAATACATTTTGATCATAGAATGAATTTTAAACTTCACGTTAATACTTTGCTTGCTCGTTGTGATAAACCGTTAAATGTCCTCAAGTACCTAGCAGGTACTACCTGGGATGCCGACAGAAAATCTTTATTAATGGTGTATAAGTCCCTTATTCGATCGAAGCTAGACTATGGCGCACAAGTGTATGGCTCGACATCCAACGCCACGCAGAAAGGATTGGATGTGCTATAGAATAAATGTTTGCGAATGTGTCTTGGAGCCGTCTGGTGTACCCGTGTTTCTCGTATGGAAGTGGAGGCGAATGTGCCTCCCATCCGTATTCGCTGTGACCACCTGGCCCTGTCCTACAGCGTAAGGACGTTTAGGAAAAGTAATATCGGCAATGTGGCCTGTACCCCGCTGCGTCAATACCACCACCTTGTGCAGGGGGTGCATCGGCCACTTGCCGTTCGCCTCCACTTACTGACTCAGGAGCTTGGTGTGGACCCCAGTGACTGTGAAAAAGTTTGTGTTTAAAAAGATAGCGCCTTGTAAGCCACCCAGCTTTACAGTGGATGTCTCATGGCTCGCAGCACCAAAGGCCAAGGCGCCGGAGGCGGAGGTCCACCACTTGTTTCGTAACATCATTGTT
>NC_136956.1:9058320-9073320 GCF_032717465.1 Coenobita brevimanus
CGAATCTCCAGCATCACTCAACATGAAGTTTCAGTTGAGCTTGAAAATTTTCCGTCATCCTCGTCATGTCCTCTTACCACTAGACCTTGCTTTGCCAGGAATTTCAATAATGAGATCAACTTCAACAATGCTTGTCTTGAAGTGTTTTATCACAGATACGCTATTGACTCGGTTATTGCATTCATAGGTTGGTTCTGTTGCATGGTACATCAGGTTGGCGACTGACAATTTGTGATGGTTAGATTTTTCTTGGCTTTTGAAATTTTTCAATTACTCTTTTCAGTTTTTAAATTCCGTTTAGATGAACATCCATCGGCTTTCTTAGAAAGCTGGTTTATGCATCTTATAGGATGCGTGAATGTAATGTATGCACATCCCAGATTTCTACTTAAAAGTAGTGATGCTGTAGGAGTAGTCTTTGAACCCTTTATGTCGGAAGGATAGCCTTCACTGGTTCTGATTTGCACAGGGTGTATGCGCGGTCTCTGGCTGAAACGGCTCGTTGAGGAATTGGCGTCTTACAATGTCACAGACTCAAATGGGTCAAGACCAGTTACATCTGGCTCATCAGACACGCGTTAACGCACTTGATCAACTACTTCTGTCCCCACCACTTTTTTTGCGACCGAGAAAAACTGTCGTATATCCATTTTCTGCAAAAACAATTAATCAGATTTAGTTCCGTAGTTTGCATTTGGTATTGAAATTCCAAGTTCGTCAGTTATTTCGCTCAACAGCTAAATTTTCGGGCCCGTAATTACAATTCAATAATAATGCTAGGCCTATGAGTATATGAATTACTTATTCAGGAGGAGCCATGTTTAATAATGACGTTGAGAGCACAACAACAGGAGTGCAGCGAGGCCCGTATAAAGGAACTTGCAAAGGGGGGGTGGCAGGCTTCGTTTTGCTGGACTTCTTAGTTATTGGTCAGAAGAAAGATTAATAATGAAGTACATAAATGACTAATCATTTTTTATACATATAAGCAGTCATGATAGCCTTACAAGAGTAACTGAAAATCTCTGTAACCTCTATTGCCAGACGCCTTAATCCCGTATGAAATTATTACAAAACCAATCGCCTCCACGTCGCCCTGTCTACCTGCATTTCACTGCCCTGCTCCCAACTCAAACCCCCTCTCTCGTATGCCTCTCCCATTCCATATCCATCTCATCCTCGACCTCCCCCTCCCACCTCCCCCTCCACCTCTCTTACATACACTCCTCGTCAGTCTCTCACCCTCCATCCTCTCCACATGTGCGAAACCACCTCATTGTGTTCCTCCTAACACTTCCTATCACATCCACATCCATACAACAACGCTCCTTTACATCCTTATTTGTCAATCTGTCTCTCCATGTGACTCACACAGTCTCCTCTTAAATAGCTCATTTCCACTGCTCTCACTCTTGACATGTGTCCTTTCAACTACGTCCAAGCTTTACTTCCATACCGTTAGGGATTGGAATCACAATACTGTCATGTAATAACTTTTTCACTTCAGCATAAGCACTTCCCTGTTTATTATCTTGCTTTCAAAGAACCATGCTTTCTTTCTTGTTGTGCCACCTTTCATACTTCGCCCTCCAAACTTCCATCCCCCTCCATCACACTGCTCCATTACTTAACAATACTCACCCATTTTCCATTCACCTCTTGACCCAGCCTCACTGTACATTTAACTTGAAGTTTTCACCTCTCTCTCAAAGACCATCACTTTACTCTTCTCTACCATTCCTGTCAGATTCATTTCTTATACAGTCTCTAAACTCATCCATAAAGCCTTGCAGCTCCCGTTGATCACCACTTAACAACACCATTAATCAACTGCAAGCAACCAATAAAACCCTCTCTCTGTAAGGCCACTCCAGCATCCACTGCCATACCTTATATCCCTTTTATTACCCCATTCATGCTTCAGATTGAACAACCATGGAAGTATAACACTATCTGGCACAGCAACCTTCAGAGAGGAAAAAAATTCACTAAGTTCTGCATCCACATGCACTGCAGCCTTAGCACCCTCATACCTGCTCTTCACAGCATTACCAACTTCCCATCTACTCCATAATTCTTGTGTTCTACAATCCTTGTCCTCACACTATGTTATATGCTTTCTCCAAATCCTAAAGGCACCATACAACTTCTTTCCCCATCTCTAGAAACTTTTCCACTAAAGATCTAAGAACGAATATCTGATCTACACAACCTCTTCCCTACCTAAATCTCTTCCTGTTTTTCTCCCAACTAATTCCTCTATTATTTTCCCTAACTCTAATAATAAGTATCCTACCATACACTTTTACACTAAGAAAACAAATACCCCTATGATTACCACACACTTCTTTTTCCACTTTTTCGTTGTACAAGAGAATAATTATATCGGACTTCCAATCCTCCAGGACTCTACCTTCCTCCCAGGCCAATCTTGACATCTTCCACATCCATTCTACTACTATCTCTCCCCCATGCTTCAGCATTTCACCACACACTCCATCAGTTCCTGAGACTTTCCACAATTCGACTCCTTCCATTTCTTCCACAACTTCCTATCTATAAAGATTTCTTCCTGTCTTCTCACCTCCCCCTTCTCTCTGTTGTTCCCACAGCCACTTATGCTTGCATTACTTCCATTCTCTGTGTTCAACAATTCCTTAAAGTGTTCTTTCTGTCTGCTCACTTTATCTCCCTTCTTCACTAGTAATCTACCATTTTTATCTTTCACTCCCCTACTAACTTCACTGCCACCCTGTCTAACTCTCTTCCACCTCTTTCCAGAACATTTTCTTACAGTTCCTCCACTTTACACTCAGTCCTTCCAAATTCCACACATCATTTCTCTTCTTACTCTCACTAATCTTTGCACCTCTCTTCTTCCTTTCTGTACCTAACTCTCTCTTACGCCTCTCAACTTCTTCCACGCCCCTAACATCATCCATTCATTGTACACTTTCTTCTTTTGTACCTAAGCCTGTCTTACTTCTTCATTCCACCATGCTGTTCTTGTTTGCACCCTCTTCTATATCACCACCTCACACACCACATCACATGCTGTACACCATTCTTCTGTGAATATCTTGCGCCATCTTCCACGTCCCCCATCTACACCAATTCATATTTACTTAATCGTTCTTCCACTTCCACTCTTATATTCTACCTTGTTCACTTACACACAAGTAAATCCAACCAGCCAGTCTCTAGTATTATTTCCATTCTAACTCGCTTACACCACTCGATGGTGAAAGCGATGAAATAATGGTTTCACATTGATGAGAATCGGCTAACTGGCTGGCTTTGTATGTTTTTTTAAATCTAGAATTTGTGTCAGATAAAAAATGGAGGTGCCAAGATTGTGCCGAAGAAAACTTTTCGATTCGGCTGGTGGTGAGATCCAATTGCAACTTGGCTTTTTGTGAAACCTGGTGACAGAATTCATTTAGAGTCCTGTTAATTTTCTTCAACTTTGGTTTGTAAGTATATCTTGTACCTTAGTGTACAACATCTTTTGATGGGCGATTAGCATTCGGCCTCCAAACTCACTACCCTGAAGCCAGAAAGATCCCCTCAGCACCTCACTCTACACTCCCTCTTACGCCCACACTGGCGTGGTGGTGGTGTACCGCCCATGAATAAGAGAACTGTGGAGGAGTTTGGTTTGTAATGTGTAAACTCGTAGGTGAAGGTGGGCGCCATGCGGGGAGTAACTTTGGCGAGACATCTCTTTACCCACGTTAAAGAGTCGATCCTCGTACATCTGGGAGTTACAAAGAAATGTATTGCACAAATTACTGCACATGTGAAGTGTGCAATAAATACAAATACTAGTTACTGAACATCTGAGGGGTACAGTAATCCATGGGGATACAAGTTATGATAGAATTAACTTGCGAAATGCACAGTCAGTATTACAGATCTTCACGTCTTCCTTGAGAATGAAGGTGAGAGGCAAACGGTTCATTGAGAATCATGGGAATGACTATCAGCTTAAGATCAAACAGCATTTTGAAAAAAGTGGACAAATAACCAATGGAGTAGATAAATTAACACAGATAGATGAACAGATGAATGCATGAAGCAAATAGATGGATAAAGAATCGCAACTGTATATAAAAGCAAGCAACATCTTACAGTAAGTTAGGATAAAATGGAAAATTAATAAGATTAAGCAGCATGAAAAGATTAAGCAAACATCTTTCTAAGTAAAAGTACCCACAATAATATAAGAAGAAGTAATACCATAACTTTGGATCATACAAGCAGAGAGTAAGCATCATCATAATCTAATCGAGGATTGGAAACATGACACTCCTGGCTAAATATTGCTTCACCACCTCGTACTCCTCCGAACGCTCTGTCCTATCTCAGTCACAACTATTCCTTCAAAGATATATCAATAAGCTATTAGCTAATTGCTTAAAAAGATTTGTTGAGAGGCTCTATTACGTCTTCCAGATCTCCAGTTTGGATTTCACGAAGGCCGTGGTACGTGTGACACTCATCTTACTCTGGTGTCTTTTCTGCAGGTTCCCTGCAAATGTTGGAGTGGGGAGAGACACCAGTTAGAGCTTGATTTCTTTATTTTTTCTCCAACGTTTTGGAATTTACACTGGGAGAGAGACTGGCTACTGGCAATTCATTATTTCCACCGCGTTACTAGCTATACAAGAAGAAAGACACTGGCTAGAGATTGTTTCTTTTATTTTCACAAACGTTTGGAACTACATAGAACTAAACTTCAGGAAGAATGAACAGAGAAGATGGAGGTTCAGCAATCCAAAACGATTGAGATAATGAAGAATACCCGAGCTCTGACCTTTATCTCTCTCTGACCCCTTTCAGAGAGAATGAACAAGAAGACGGGTTCTGTATAGCTTAAAACGACGGAGAATATAAAGAATTCAAGCTTTAACTCTGTGTCTCTTTCCCCACCCAACATTTCCACTTGTTGCAATGGATCATGTCCGTTGTCACTTGATTGTGGTCATAGGTCATGTGAATGGATTTGACCTGAGTTCTGCCTTTGATCAGGTGAATTATAAGAATCTGATTATTAAAATTATTGTGCCAAACATCAATATAGGTGGAACGGATTCTCAACATAATTAAGAGAGTTTTGAGGTAACAGGACCCAGCGTATAGTTATTAACGGAAAATATAGAACATAATATGATCATAGGAATAGTACGAGGAGTTCCCCATATGGTAGTGTCTCTGGGTCTTTAACACTTTTAAAATTTATACTCATAGTACGTGGAATGGTTAAGAAAATAAGTTAATGGCCAATGGGCCAATTGCGCTTAGTGGTCCTGTCATCTGGTGGGAGTCTGTGAACTATCCCAGATGTGTTCACCAGGTGTGAGAGTTCCAACTTCTAATATTTGATGTTACTCTACCCAGAACCAGCTAAAACTGAGTGTTGTTATGTTGAACAACACGTTCTCAACAACAAAAACTAAGGGTTCTACAATATTCGTGACCTTATAAAGATGGTTTTTGGGAAAAAACAGTATTCAAATGTATGTTCTCCTCCTTTCTATCAGGTGATTTCTAGGGATGTATTATAGAAGGTTTATGTGGGAAATGTTGCCTTCATGCATGTATAAAGATGGTAAATAATATGAATAAGGGTAATAGGATTTCCATTTTCTTAAAAAAACAATGATGAATGATATGGATAACTTCATACATGACATTTCCATTCGGTATTCAGCTCTACCACACATACAACTGTAAGCAAACACTAGACTGGCGAGGTGCATCAGTGATGGTATGACTTGGTTGCGTGACATTGACAATAAGAAGATTTGGCAAAATAACGAACTTTGTGCTGTGACTATTTGCAAATCAAATTAAACTTTCAACGCATTTACCCGTGCACTCACTGCCTTGACCACAGTGACTGGCCATTGCTCCATTATATCCTCGATTGTCCTGCTACTGCACTTGAGTTCGCTCCAGCCTGGGCGGATATCATAGATCAGGAGAGTGGACGATCATGGAACTGCTGCAAATATAGTTGCACATGCACCTACATCTGTTCTATTAGACGTTATCTCTTCCTACCCACCCCTCGCTGTAGCTTTTAACGCCTTTTCTTATAGACTTTAACCCTGATGAGCTTATACGCCCGTGTGCCTCCCTCACTGATGATAGCAGGGATGAATTTAAACAACAACAACAACAGACCAGCACCCATTCACTTGAAACAAGAAAGGACGAGCCAGAGTTTCCATCAAAGAAGGTATTGCCTTAGCTTATCATAGGCTGTGGGAGACGATGGTGGGTGTTGGGTGAGGTAGACAACCAGGAAAACATGTATATCACTCCGGCAGCGAAATTTAAAAAAGTAAGCGAAAAATTTTTGCATGAAAGCACTTCTCCATATATTTACCATATTTAATGAAAGTCACTTACATGAATTACATGGGATGTTTATTGTATGTAGAAGTTAATTCCACGTCGGAGATGATGATTATGTTTTACACGTGCTTTATTTTTTTCTTCTAATGCCACTTGCACACCAATAGTATGATTGTCAAAGGCATTTGAAGAATTTTGTGATTTGAGGAAACTACATGAAAGCGTGAAGAAAAATTAATCTTTGAAACTAAAAGCATGTTTCTGGGAGAAGTTCATAGACACTTACCAGATGGCATGGGTTAGCTCAGTGCACTATGGCCATACTAAATTTATACCAAGTTTAGAGGAATGAACTGTGGTAGAAAATGTGATACTCATTGGTTTTCAATGGGGGACGATTTAACTTCTATCGGGTAAACTAATTATATACTGTATACTGCTAGTTATTTTTATTTTGTCATCTTTTACATACCTCATCCTCTTATTTTTTTATTTCCACAATTAGAACCTTTAGACCAAAACTCCAAACTTTTTCCACTATATCTAAAAATGATAAAAATATTAATAATAATAATAATAATAATAATAATTATTATTATTATTATTATTATTATTATTAAAATTATTATTATTATTATTATTATTATTATTATTCTTATTCTTACTACTACTACTACTACTACTAACAACATGCAGTACCATAAGTAAGACGCCACCTTATTTTGCAACCATTCTTGCATCTGCAGAAATGACCTGTAGAATGAACACCCACAATATCACTAGCATAGTGGAAAATAGATTACTCTAAGATTTGTAAACAGAGACACAAATTTAATTCTTATCGGCTAGACCACGTGAGGAATTAATTATCGTAAGCTATCTATCTGTCTATATATCTATTTATAGACAGACGCCTCAGTCTAAGCCTATTGTAAGTAGCTAGTAATTTTTTTTTCTTTTTTCATACCACATTTTTTTAGTTGGGTTGTTTTCCTGATGAAGCCTCTAGGTCAACATCCCTGGATTTCTTCCACTATAATAATACTAATACTAATACTAATAATAATAATAATGTGGAGTGACATGGAGGGACAGGTTGACGAATGAAGAAGTGAAGGAACGTTGTGGGGTAGATGTGGATGTGGTTGAAAAGATTAGGAGAAATACACTGAGGTGGTTTGGACATGTGGAGAGGATGGAGAATGAAAGACTGGCTAAGAGGGTGTATGTGGGTGGGTGGAGGGAGGGAGGGGTAGACCGAGGATGAGGAATTGGAGGGATGGAGTTAGGGGTATATGGGGAGGGGGTGAGTTGGGGGGAGGGTGGTAGTCAAATGGTGGGTGACAGAGTAGAAAGCAGAGCGTTTTGTCTTAGGCACCCTTTGCGAGATAGGGCACGTCGAATATGAATGGGTAGACAGATAAATTATTATTATTATTAGTATATAGTAGTAATAGAATATATTATAATAAACACTGCACCACTGCAACTACTAGTACTACTGCTACTGGCACTTCCAATACAATACTATGCTACAACATGCAATGCCTATAAGTAATATTAACAATGTCTTCACTTCAATCTACACAATAGTAACAACTAGACTAGAATAAGAAAGAATATTCAATTCAACCAAGAAATGCTAAGAAACACTACATCAAACTAAGATGAGCATTCCACTCACCTGCTCTGTGCTCATCCAGGCAGTCCTCTCCAAAGTGGCGTCCCCCAAGGTGGTGACAGGGAAGATCCTGGTGGCGAGGGTGAAGGGATCCGTCTCATCCTGTAGCTCCAGCGACACTTCCACAGAACCTCCCTCTTCGTCAGTAGGCCTGGGCCATGGACGCATTGTGAGACATCTCTAAGGAGGGTCAACACACTGTCCTAAATGTGATAGGTGCAGTTGCATTGTTTATGACAAGCACTAGATTATAATGTTATCTCTGGGAAGGGACAACACTTTCTCCTAGATGTTATCATTAGTATCTCTAGGTAAGGCCAATACTTTCTCCTAAATATTGTCAATTTTCAATGTATACATTCATATGCATCACTCGATTATAATGTTATCTCTGAGAAGGGTCCAACACTTTTCCCTATATGTTGTCAATTTTGTTCTATTCTTTACTGGTAACACTCGATTATTGCTTATTTCACGGGAGAGACAACACTTTCTACTAGATGTTGTCAATTTGCAGGTGTGTTTTTTATGACCACTGCACAATCATATTTAATTCATTTATCTGAGGGCCGCTTCTCTTTGGAACTCTCTTCCCCTGAATTAGTTCCTTCCCCTCCTCACAAACTTCAACCTACAACAGTTTAAACCAACTATTAACAGATTTTTTAAATGAATGGGTGACATTATATTTAATTACATGGATTTTTTTTTATTTAATTTGTTTTTTTCTTCACTCTGTTCATCTTTTGAAGAGAAAAAAAAAAAGCTGCTGAAAAGGAATGAAGGAGAGAATATTTCTATACTTTTTTCACTCTAACATGACACTCAAATTATTGTCTCCATCTTGGATTCACAGATGTAACAATAGATTAACACCTGATGCCCTAGTCACGAATAACTGTTATGGCGTAGATGTGGGGGTCGTAGAGTTATCTCATTCTCACTACTAAGGTGCGTGATGTAGACTGCAAAAAGGACGAAAATCTGGCCCAAGTTCAGATGAAATTAGCAGAGCTCCTTTGAAACCATGAGGTCTCCATAAATAATAATGTCACATCACAGTACCATGAGTTTGCGTGAAAAGGATTGCACTGGGAATAAATAAATATTAGGACAATGTTTAACTTCGATGATGTTGGCTGTTTCTAGTCACTTCACACACACACACACACACACACACACACACACACACACTAGTGGACTACATGACAGAGCAGACGCGTGTCACTGCGCTCTGTGCTTTAGGTGTTGAGCTGCAGAATACCTATGTATATATCTGAAAATGGAAGTCAGGCTCGATACTAAGCTAAATTATAGACGATTGTAGATCAGAAGTAACCCCAGTAAGAAGCGAACAGTGCTGTCCAAAGAAAGTATATCAAAATAATCAGAACCCTAACGACTACGCGGCTTTAGCAGATGACAGGCGCTGCATCAGGTGAACAGACGAGCGCCCGGGTAGAGATTACAGCACTGACAACGGAGATGCTAAGCTGCTAAGCAAAAAGCATATTTCTATTAGATGGTGTACTTTCAAGAAGTGCAACTATGTAAGAGGAAGGGAAACAGTATAAAATAAAATGATGACTACACAGCCTGGACTGGAACTGGTTACATTTTAGTAGATTAGCAGATAAAGTAAATAAACTGGAGAAACTTTCAGAAAGCTGGAATTGGAGGAAACAGTGAATGAACTGTACCAAGAAAAAGAAAAAAATGAGGACCTAATAAAGAAATTAAACAGAAAAGATGCAACAATAGGTGAGCTACAAGCTGAGGGAGACATTCTGAGGAAGAAAATGTACGAAATGGACATCATAACGAAGAACCCAAAGGCTGATAAAGGAAACAGCTGGGGGATTAATAAATCTATAGATATCGCTGGTAAAGACGAAGAAGAAATAAAGGAACAGACCCACCAAAAGATAACAAGATGGTAAATATAATCGGAACACATTGAAGCCAGTATCAAAGGGGAAATACTGTGAGAAAAGAATGTAGAGGAATTCTAACCAGTGGATTGCGCAATTTTACCCTTTTTTACCTCACCCCGTGGATGTGCTGAAAAAAACGAAGTTTTTTTTTTTTTTGTTTATTATAATCTTGAAGATAAACATCCAGGGCATCGTCTGACAGTAAAAGAAAAAACTCTCTCTCTCTCTCTCCGTCTTTACGTAGGGCCATGTGTAAGTTTACGTTACGGGAGTATTGAGAAAGCAATGAAAAAATAAAGAAAATTATTTTTGTTTTTTATTATAAACTTTAAGATAAACATCCAGAGGCTTCAAATCTGGTGAAAGAGAAAAAAAATTCTCTCTCTTCGTCTTTGCACGTAGGGCGATGCGTAAGTTTTGCGTAGAGGTCGAGTTGAATTTACGGTGATGCACGGCCAATACAGTCTCAGCTGTGGCTAGTAACGTGACGCGCTACCCAGCCTGAACTGTGGCTTGCAATCCATGGTTAAGAGGCCATTAGGGAAGTATGAAAGAAACAAGTCAAGGCCTCTGAAAGTAACCTTCCAAACCGTAGAGCACTGTAGAAGAAGTATTTTAATAAATGCTAACAAACGTAAGGAATCATAGGAGTACAAGGAAGTGTGGATAAAAAAGGTGCCTAACTCAGGAGGAATAGAAAGGATTACTAAAGGAAATGAAGGAAGAAGCATAAAGAAAAGAATGATGCAAAATCAGATGAAGAAAGCAATTTTTTTCACAAGGTAGTATGATTACAAGTAAAAAAAAATATAGCACATAAACAGCAGGGGACAGAAATGAAGAACAATGACAGTAGAGCTCAACCAATGTCAAATATGTGAACAGGTACGGCTAAGTTGATGTACTCAAAAGTAGGTGGAATGGTATCCTTAAATTATTAGAAGATAAAAAGACTATATACACAGAAAATCAGCCTCATATTATTTGTCTACTTAAAGCAAGAATTAATCCCAATGGTATCTAAACGACTCTTTAAATATGAAAGAATACAATATTTGGCAAAGAGACAGAGAATTTTAGAAAAAGGAGGAGCTATGATACTAACAGAGAAAAGATTCCAAGAAAAAGAGATAGTAATAGACATACCCACACAAGCAGAATTAGTTACAGCTGAAATTAGTACATCAGAAGGGATATTAATTGTGGCAAATCTATACATATGCCAACTATGACAAACACATGGGATAGAGGTGAATATGAAGACCTGACAGAAGACAATTCAGAGTTTAAGAACCCCACTATAAAGAATGGAAGAAAAATCTGAAGGAATTACATTACTGTAACGGAAGATTTTAATACAAATATAAACTGGAATACTCTAGATGTAAAATGCCATGAAAGTTGTCGGATCAAACGCTCCTGGATCTTATACAGGAATTTTATCTAACACAACAGGTAAAAGAGAACACAGGAAAATGTGGACCAGAAGACCCCTCATTATTAGATCTCATATTTACTAGGCAAGAAAATGAAATTGACAACATCATCTGACACCCCCATTCGGCAAAGCGACCAAGAAGTACTAGATTACAATTTCAGGATAGCATATGATATAGTTAGAGGTAATGAAAATTACAAAAAGGGGCTAAACCCACAAAATGGGCAATTATCATGACTTAAAGAGTACTTTAAGGATATAGATTGGGAAAAGGAGCTAAGAGGGCAAGATCCAAATGTTATATATATAAATATAAAAATCTGTAAGATTTTACAAAACAGAAAGTCCTTAATTATGTCCCACTGCACAAAAGACACGGAAATAAGGATTAAGAACTGGTTTAATACTGACTGTAAAAATGCAAAAGAGAAAAAACATTTTGCTATGGGATCAGATACAGATAACATAAAAGTTGAGAGAGAGCATATAACAACTACAAGCAGGCAATAAATGATTTTACCTGCAAAGATAAGGAAGAGAAGTTCAGAAATGCAGTTTGAGGAAGACATTATAAATAAAAGTACTGAGCAAACAAAGTTGTTTTACAGCTACATATTAAGCAAAGCAAAAGTTAAAGATAAAATGCAATCCATCATAGATGAGGGGAAAATCTTCATCAATGAAGAAGATATTTGTGACGTACTAAACAAAAATTTCCAGTAAGTTTTTACTGAAGCAAGTAGATTTACGAGAGATGAAAACGTACAAGCATGCCCACACATATTAACAAATAAAAGTATAACGAAACACGAGGTCCAGGAAGATATGAGGAAATTAGACAGAGGAAAAGCCAATGGCCCTGATGAGATACCGTGTTGGGTATTTACATGAATGTCCTAAAGAGCTGAGCAGTCCAATACATTTAATATTCAGAGAATCCTTAAGACAAGGAATACTGCCTGATATGTGGATGAAAGCAAACATTGTACCCCTTTTCAAGTAAGTAAATAGACAAAATCCACTTAATTACCAACCAGTATCACCGACCAGTGTCGTAGGCAAGATGTTAGAAAAACTGATAAAAAGAATTTGGGTAAATCACCTGGAGAAACACAATATGATAAGAGAAAGACAATTTGGTTTTAGAAAGGGAAAATCATGTGTCACTAACCTATTAAGTTACTATACTATGACAGAACTGCAGAAATAATACAAAAAAGAGATGGCTGGATAGACAGCATATATTTAGATTTCAAGAAGGCATTTGACAGACTACCACACAAAAGACTTTTATGGAAACTGTACAATCAAGGAGGAATCCAGGGTACTCTGTTCGATTGGATGCAATATTTTCTCAGTAAAGGGGAAATGAGAACAATACTAAGGGTAAATTACTCATCATGGAGAGAAGTGACAAGTGGAGTTCCACAGGAGCTCAGTGCTGGCATTAATTATGTTTTTAGCATATATAAATGACACAAACATCAACACTGGAAATGGAAGCTACCTATATATGTTTGCGGTTGATGCAAAAATACGAAGGGAAACTACACACACAGGCTCTTCCACAGAGCTACAAGAGGAATTAAATAGGCTTCATGCATGGAGCAATAGATGGCAAATGGAATTCAATGTGGAGAAATGTCATGTAATAAAATTTGGTAAAAGTGAAAAAAGACCAGACAAGGACTATAAGTTAGGAAGGCCAACCCTACACACATCAGAAAGGGAAAAGGATTTAGGAGTGATTATCAATAACAGACTATCACCGGCTGACACATTATAGAAAGTGTAAGAAACATATGCACACTCCCTTGCCTAATATGAGGGTGGCATTCACATATATAAATGAAGACATGTTGAGAAAGGAGAAATATATAGCATCATTCATCAGACCAAATCTGGAGTATGCATCCAGTAATCTGAAATCCTCATCTCAAAAAACACACAAGATAAGATTAGAAAAGAGGTACAAAGGGCCGCTGCAATATGGGCACCAAGTTTAAGGGACCCTAAGCTATGGAGAAAAACTCCGAAAAAAATTAAACCTACCAACATTACAGGAGAGATAGAAAACAGGAGAAATGATTCTGTTATATAAATACATCACAGGAAGAGAAAAGAGACGTAAATATAACCTATGGGGAAGCAACAATAAGAGGACACTGCAGAAAACCGTACAAAAAGAGAGGTGATAAAGACGTAGGGAAATTCAGTTTCCCAAATAGAGCAGTTAATTAGTGGAATGCACTACCGACTGATAAAGTGTGCCAAAACAATTCATAAATTTAAAGATATGTATGATGAAAATGGTTCAAAACATGGGACAGTACAAGCTTGACTCATTCCTGTAAAAATACAATTAGGTAAGAACACACACACACACACACACACACACACACACACACACACACACACACACTTTCCTGAATATCATATAATAATTAGCATTACTTGCTAGCTCCATGCTGCCCTTATTGTTAGTCGGGTTTTCTTTCTCTCCTGTAATTTTTCTTACTATTTTGTTTAACTGTGGCAGACACTACTACCCTTGAGAAGTAACCGATCCCGGCCAAACCTGGACACAATGACCAGCCTATGACCTAGTTGTATCTCTAAGGTTTGCTTGGTTGCTGAAGCAACTTCTCGTTGCCGCAACTACCTGTATAACACCTACGTGGCTGTAAGTTCAGAAATAGTCCGGACCCAAGTGGCCATCCCCAGCACCATTTTTTTCCAGGTTTCGAAAATAGAATTTTTCCTACCTAAAGAAAGTGACTGACAAACGTTTGACGAACCTGGAAATTCCAATTTTTTAGCTTCCTAAACCCATCCTGTGCTTTACAATGGAAACGCAAAAAAATTTGCAAAATGACCGAGTAGACACCGGTGAAAACAAATGAGAGGCCTGCCTGGTTCACCGGGTTGACAATGCAGTTGAACCTGGGACTCTTTCCAACTCCTCCTCCTCACTCCTCCTCGTCTTAATACTACACTACTACGACTAACGAGCAGTGTTGAGGGCGCCTTCGTGAGACCGTGATGCCAGTGATGAGGGGTACGTGGAGTGGTTGCCGTCCGTCCCTCAGAAGGACGGCGGGTTCCTCAGGCAAATACACCCCGTCCACTCGAGGCGCCATCAATATAGGGTCCATCCCGAACATCTGTAAAAGGTGGAGCAGCAGAATCATCATTAACAGTTAAAGACAATAGTAGAGACAAGAAGCGCTTAACGGCCCGGTCTTCCACCCTCGATTTTAACATAGCATGAACCTGCTCTGACATACCGGGCATCTCCATGTGAAAATTCAGCTCATTCACCACAGCGGTATGACCTGTAGAGAGTTTCCCAATGGCTGGTGAAAAATTGGTGAGATAAAAGTGCGATGTGACTGAAAAGCGAACAACTTATAGCATGCAGTTATAATTTACACCACCGCTTTCAGCTCGTCGTTCCGCGTCTTTCTACTAATGTATGGCACTTCGAAATCTGAGAGGAGTTTAAATGTGGACACACACACACACACACACACACACACACACACAAAACGCTTACTCGCACATCCATCATTGATATAATTACT